>NC_092633.1:43578427-43788427 GCF_039555335.1 Amphiura filiformis | reverse complement strand
TTGTTTTCTGGGCTATCGTATCAAATGAGGTGTCAAAATGCGCAGAAAGAAATTCTGCTTCCAACGCATGTTACAGATTTGTAATACAATAGCCCCTTTTTGAATAATGGCCATTATTTAAGGGGGTTGGTTACTTTTTTTAGATGTTTATAACAGCACTAGGCAGCCATTCAATGATGCCAAAACCTTTATACGTTACGTAATTAAAACACCCAGTCAGATGTTCACACCTGCGGCTACCAAAGACAAGTCACCCAATTTCGATGACTGGATGTTGAATGTACACTCTCATGAATATTGATTGGCAATATTTTCCAATATGTCAGCGATCAAATCGGACACAATAGAACAAACCCTGCAGTGCGTTGAGTGTATTTACCTTGTAGGACATTTGTACGTTTGCGTGTACTATCATGGGTGGGTTGTGTGGGTGAAGTGGGGTGTGTGGGTGTGGTACGTGTGGGGGTGGGTTTATGAGGGTGTGGCGTGTGTGGGTTCCAGTTTTCTTTCATTATTTTGTAATTCCAGCATTTATACCGTATCGTGCTATCTCCGCGCTTCTCACTATCGGTGCAAACTAGGGAGTAAAAAAAAACGACCACTGAGATCATAAGTCAAACGGGGTTGAATAAAACGATATCGTCTCAAACGCATTCGCCTCTTAAGACAAAAATGACCAAAATAAATCACCTTGTCGTTCACGTTGAATCCATGGATTGAAGAGACTTTATTAGAGAGCGCATGAGAGGTTCATGATGTCATCCTTACGCTATCTCCCAAATCCTCGCCACTACTATCCGAACAGAGTAAAAAAATGAAAAGGAGCAAAGATGATTCTGAGCCAGGGATCAACACGCTATATACTGCAATCCCAGGATGTCAATGCCAAAACGATACGATTAAATGTCTTACGGAGTCATTTCGACTTTATGCATATTTTTTAAATGTTCATTTTGCAACTAATACTGAATTTCAACAATATCCATTTGGATCGTATGTCGAGTTAAGTGTCACAATACCAAATGTTTCTGACGCACCGTTTCTCTAATATTAACATAAAATTGCTAACTCGCCCCCAAGGGGACGGTCTAACCATACCTCGTCAAAATACCCATTCGCCCCCATTCAATTGAGATACTAAATGACATTCAACAACCAATGAATTCCACTCTCTCCCTTCCTCATCCTCTTCTCGACATGTATACACCCTCAAAGAAACTGCCATTTCTTAACCCCATAAGTGCTCACCATCGTCACCATATGCATAATAGAAATTTGAACAATTTCACCACGTAACCAAATATGATATGAAAATATGTTTCACTTATAGAAATATTAACAGTATTCGTTTATTGATAACATTTTGTCGGTTAATGTTTAAATTTAATCAACAGATCAAAGAAACCACAATGTAGTAGTCGTGATAAAGAAGCTAGTTAAACCTTCCTTGGTCAATACATTCAAAGTCATTCGTTTGCATATGCACGTTCATAAAAGGGTAAGATATAACAATATTATCTAGTAAGTACAAACAATCCTAGTTTCCTAGTATTAATTAAATGGTTCTATTCGAAGCCAATTGAGGAAAAGTCTTGTGTCTTTTATCATGTTTATTGTAGGTCCAAACCATCACTTTCAGAGGGCAAAGAATTAACTTTTTTTCACGCGGGTGTCGACTGCAGACGACAAGTTTTTAAAAAAATTCAAAATTCAAAAATTTCAGAAATTTAAATTTTCATGACCATATTTGGAATCAGCATGAAAAATCCATTAAAATGAGTACAAACAAGCCTACTATTGAGTCAGTAGTTTTTAAGATAGCTCTTGATATTTTAAGAAAATATTTCAAAACTTGAACTTTTTGCATTGATGGGCATGGCTAGCACGCAGAGCATTAAGACATAAGGAGTACCGTGTGCAGGTGTTACACAAGGAGGTCTCCAGTCACCTGTATCCGGTGTTTTATGAGTCTATCTTGTCGCCCACTTCTCCCTTAGGTTACCAATGCTCTGCCCAAATTCTACTCGTAAAGCTTTTGATGAGAGAAAGTGAATCTTCCCAGAGCTCATTTCTTCCATTTGTCTTCTTTTAAACTAAAAGCTTAGATTGTCAGCTGGGCAGGTGGTGATGAAATCTTCACATAACTTGGCGATAATCCTAATTTAATCATTACGAATATCCGCCTAGATCATCGTAGATTGTATTCAAGACATCAGTGATAATCCACGGATATAGATAATCTCTTTTCTGTCGATTAACGAAAGTATTTAAAGGTGAAATTGTACAATTGCTAATATTAAATCCTATAAATCTGCGGTGCGTTTTGGAAACTTTAAATCACACCATCATGATAATAACCAAACTGAAAGTATCATCTTTTGCACAGCTTTTTTGTACCACAAGATGCACCTTCACATGTGCTATGTAAGATATTGTATAGCAGCCACTTTAAATCTTTGATTTTCATGTTAATTTAAGAGCTATTGTTATTAATATTAAGTAATTTAACTCTCTTCACGCGGGTTTCAAAAAAATTTTAAAAATTTCAGAAATGTAAATTTTTATGACCATATTTGGAATCAGCATGAAAAATGCATTAAAATGAGTACAAACAAGCCTAGTATTGATTCAGTAGTTTTTAAGATAGCTCTTGATATTTTGAGAAAATGTGTCAAAACTTGAACTTTTTCCATTGAAGCGCATGGCTAGCACGCAGAGCATTAACAAAGAAGAAGAACGATATTATATGTGCAACACAAAACGATGCCCCTACCTATTCGATTTCTCATTACTCAATAGACACCACTTTCAAGCCATTATGGCATTACATCCTGATGAACACGCCCTAATTACATGAATTAAAGTTAACTCAAATATTAAATGAACAAGAAAACTGGTTCTAATTTGGGTTTGCTACGGGCCACATAAAGTTGACGAAAGAAGGTTTTGGATGTATCTGTTACATTAGAGAATGAATTTGGAGAAACCTTCTGATAATTACAAACACTCGCTGAGCAGCAAGACCTTCCCTCTAAGCTTTTAATCCGATAAGCTGATTATCTATTTTGGAAGACATTCTTTGATGTATTACTGAGCTCAATCATCTGAAATTACTGGAGCGTGAGCCACCCAGGCTGGTGGCTCAGCATAGTATTTTATTAACAGAAGGTTTTCTCCAAATTCATTTCCTAATTAGTGTTATAATAGATCATATCAAATTTATATCGGGATATAGCAGGCCTATATCATGCAACTGAACCTTCTTCCACTGCCAGTTTATCAGCGACGGCGGAAGCATTCAAATTTAGGAGGGGACGCTCATATTTTTGTGCCGGTTTTACTGGGACATTCAATTTTCAATTTCAGACTATTTGTACCCAAAATGAAGGTAAAATGTTAGTATTTAATGGACCAGTGCGCGCGAATCACGCAAAATTGTGCAATTTACCCAATTTTGCTCCAAAACGGTGGTTTCACACTAAAAAAGGATATACAAAAGGCAAGCATTGCTTTAGGTTATCTTCTATTTTGATTTTTAGGGATGACGTACCCCTTGGTAAGATTCAAGGGGGGCGTGTTTCCTGCCCCCCTGCAGTTTATAAACGAAAGGTGTTTTGCCGGAGTGTTCTACCATTGCTAATTCACTGCATTTTGTTGCACCCTTTTGGGGTTTTTTTCAAGCAGGTTGAGATACAATTCTAATAATACCGCGGCATCACATGTATCTACGACCTTATTCGAACACAATCATTCGTTATTCATCTTGTTTGACCTCAAAGTTACATACATGCGGAAGACTGAGGCTTGGTTTGCCTCCCTCCAATTAGGATCACTATTCAATATGTCATCAACATGGAGAATGAGTAAGCCACGTATGGAAAATGATATTGTAGCACTCATTCCAGAAAACCTGCATGTCACGATGGCTGTATATAGCTATGAACATGGCGAATGGCCTCAAGTCCTAGGTCAGGTAAAAGTCACGTTGTCTCCTGTTTCTATTTAGACGATGGCGTATTATATAATGAATTGTTGAAGGTGAAGATAACGGGTAGAAATAGCAGAAACTATGACAAATTCACCATCCATTTACTATAACGATCAAAGCCTTTTGCGTTATCCTTGAACACGGTGACGATGTTCATCACCTTTTTAAAACCATCTCAAAACTTGCACTGTCCCGCCTGATGGGAAATGAACTTTGCTGCTTGGGTAATGTTACGATGAGGTTAGCATTTATTCCGTATTGAAAAGCGTGTTCCGACGGATCTACACTCGACCAGCCTTGTACTATGAGTATCTACAAAATTAAAAAGTTGCGCAGTACAACTATACTTATCCACAACGAAAGACTTTATAAAGATTGCGTCATTATGCTATAAAACATGGTAAACATGGTAAAGGACGAGATGGTCAATCAGCTAGAAACAAGTTGGATAATTGTCGTCATAGTTAGTTACTAACAAGTTCATATTTTTACCATTCCATCAGATTGTTATACGTTCTATGTACTAAAGGAGCCAAAATCATAGGCTTTAAAAAGAAGATCGTACATTTTACTTTACTAAGGGGTAGTCATCGAATGCAAGCATTGGCAACAAACATGACAAACCATCTATGGACAAACTTAACTTAGTTGATGGCATGCCAAATTGTCAATGCCCCTTCTTTGTGGTTTCTGCTTCAGATAGCATGTAACTCAAGGATCCTGGTTGGTCTAAAAAAAGTGAAGAATAATTGAAAGCTAGATAAACATATGAATCTTAAAAGCTCTATGTAATGTTTTATTTACCATATCGTTGGTCAGTTTACTGGTCATCCGTGGTCAAGCCACTAGCTGGTAGCACGGTGGAGTTAATTTGCGGTCACGCAAAGTCGAGATAACTTAGTGAATTTGTCACAGTGCTGCACCGGTATGACTCACACGCGGTAATATGTGACATCGAAATTTTACAAGTACTACTGTAGTATTCTTGATGGTGGGAAATTATAGCCAATCGTTAGTGATTGTATTACATGAAAATTAAACTATTACTGAAAGCGGTAATTTGCTCACCTGAGAGCTTATGGAATGTAGCACTATTCCTTGTTCCGTCGCTTAATAGACTGGTGAAATGTGTTACTGGTCAGAGACCGCCGAACCGTGACGTAAGTCACGTGACATGCAGTGACGCAGAAAGGAGTTGTAAGCTCCGGAAAGTTTATGGAGGCCCTGGTCCTTGTTCAAATCACTTTTGCTTGTCCTGATGTAGATGGATTCTTTCACGCCTCTCCGAAACAAATCCGCATTACGTAGGCTATTATAAGACCTTATACGATTACTATATAGCGACGTAATTGTCCATTTCACTCAACTTTACAAAGTTTCGTAAGTCTCAAAATCGTTCGTAACTTACGACGAGTCGTATAAGTTCCATTTCACTAAACTAATACTTACGAACGACCTTCGTAAGTATTGGGGTTGACTACAGAGACCCTTCGTAAAGTTATGCGTGTAGGGGTCCATTTCACTAAACTATTATATAGTATTGGGTATTCGTAACTTTGTGAACAGTTACTTAAGTTACGAAGGGTTAAAGGTTTAGTGAAATGAATGCTAAGTCCATCGTAGCTATTTAATTGTTGCCGCGTAAAGACTTGGGGACTTGAACGGGTGCATTCAATATATTTGTCTACGTTTTTAAAACTTTTGTAATCGTGATAATCAGCTACTTGTTTGTAGACGCTTTGATATGCTCGCATGGTCCCTTATCGTTATGATCTGAAGCTATCGTGAGCTATCGTGTGTTCTGCCACATTTATCTTAGTCCTCTCCTGGTGGTCAGACGAAGCGGTCAGGTGAGCATGAAGCTAAACCAACCCACCTTGATACCGCTATACTTGTATGCCTTTTGAATAATGCCATTAATGCCTTCATTGATGCTTTACATGACTGCAGTTATGACTGCAAACATGATATATTGGACTACATTGCAATTAGTACAATGCAAAATGGTTGATTAGGTTTGTTTTTATTCCATGAATCTTGACATACCTCCTTTGATCCATCAGTGCAGCAATAGATAGGCAAAATACACTTTTTATATAAATTCGTACTTCACAATTATTCAATAAACAAATTGATACTAACATTAACCGTGTGGTAACAAATTTGTTTCAATCAAGTTTTTTACCAGTCCTTTACTTAGTATGCTTAGTGTGTTGAAATCCAGTGGCCATGCATTATGATCGAGTAGAAACACATTAGGCCTAGTACATGAAGCACATTGGTATTTAACTACTTCAATATGTTTAAATGACATCTAAAGCTGATGAAATGGTAAGCTCGCTCATCAGACATCAACAGCACACTCATTATCAATACGTGACATCTTTTTATCCACGCCCTATTCATGCGACTATCATCACACTACTAACCCCATTCTTTTCACCCTTCCTAACATCTGTAAACAGAAGCATAATATGAGTAGGCAGGTTATCAAGGCAGGCAAGGGGAAGGTTTGAGCTAGCCCCTGGGGTGGGTTGGCCGACGGACAAGCCTGAGTGCTGAAAGGAACAGTGCAGGAAGGGATAGAGTGACGGCCGTGAAGGGGGAAAGGTTAAGGTCAAAGACACCGGAGTTTACGGTCTAGAATGACTGGATAAACGTATACAGACACAGACCTTTCCATGACTTGCGTTGAACTTCGGTTGACGTGCCTAGGGTAGATAAGGGGCATTTTTGTTAACTTGACATGTGTATAATTTCACAGACCCTAGTCTGTGGTGCAATGTCCTGGACATTGGCTTCTGTCCGTGAAGGGATTCAATCAAGATCATTATCATTCTTGTCTAAGTTTGTTTTCATTCATAATTCTATTTTAGATTTCTTGCAAAGGCTATGGGGTTGTAATTAAAATTCCATAACATAATGTATTGCATTGGATTGCATTGTAGCTGCATTCCATTGTATTTCATTTCATTTCATTTCATTTCATTTCATTTCATTTCATTACATTATATATTAGGCCTACATTATATTACATTATATATTACATTTACATTACCATTACATTTGTATACATTATATATTTATACATTACATTGCATTACATTACATACATCATTACATTACATTTACATTACAAAATGTACATATTTGCGCGATTATATATTTACATTACATTACATTACATTACATTACATTGCATTACATACATACATCAAATTCATTACATTACATTTACATTACATAATGTACATATTTGCGGGATAATATATTTACATTACATTTCATTGCATTACATTACATAATGTACATATTTGGGGGATTATATATTTACATTACATTACATTGCATTACGTACAGTATTAGATTACATTACATTTTATTATTACTTTACATTATTATATATTTGCATTACATGCTTTCCATGACTGATATTATGACAATAACTTAAAGCATTATTCATTATTCATTGTCGTTTCTCAAAACACTTCGAGGTCATTATTGGCCTGAGCTTTCGATATCAGAAGGATCGAAAGATTCCATAAGGATCACTAGAAACCTTCGGCAGCTAATTAACTTGAATTTATATAAAGTCTTTCGTTGTAACACTAACAGTAGTACTGCGCAGCTTTTTAATTTTGTAGATACTCATCCCGGATACTCATATGTGACTGGACACTGCGAATCAGCCGTAAACAATTTTGTTTTATTTCCTGTTTAGAAAATATATCATAAACTTTAAAATAGTATATCATTAACTTCAAACGATATCCAGAAGCGGGGTTATGGTTTGTTGAAATCTGCTCCTTCAACAAACTGGTAGCTTTTTTTCCGGTTTTACATGTGTCTCTTTTTCCACATTGCTGGATTAAGTAATAATTGGCGGTCATTTCAAATCATCCCCAAGTCAACGAGGTTCAGGAATGTCCTCTCATTGTTAATTATATATATACATACATAGACAAAAAACAATGCAATTGTAAGCCCACCACTTGAACAGGATTTAGCCAAAGCAAACAAAGACTAGAGCTATTTAATGATTGTATAATGTAGAAGATTATTATCCTCTTCAGCAATATGATTATTGATTGGTTTAAACGTAATCAAATGAGAAACATGTCGCGCCTATTATTGAGAAACCTATATGAATACGACCTTCACACACATTTTGCACTGTATCTCAGAATACAATTTGCCGAGTTTACGGCTCATTCGTAGTGTCCACTCACATATAGCAGATGCGCAGTTAGGCCTAATCACTCGCTTAATCGGCCTAAAATATGTATTATTATAATCCCTGGATTAAAATACAATTTGTTTTCTTCGAAATTCTTTCCCGATATCGGTTAGGCTAATTTTTTTAATCTTGTGTATTATATATGACGCAGACACTTAGTTAAGTTCGCCTCTTAATTGACAGGCAACGAAGTCTTTGTTCAATCTGATTTGGAACCGTTTCGCACGTGATACGTCAAAAATGATTTGTCACTTTATTTCCCGCCATTAATGAGTTACAAGCAGACAACAAGAAGCTGCTAAATACAAGTGCTACTTTAACAACAGCAGAAACCAGAGCAGTCAACTTAAAACATTCACACCTGCATACACGCATATACCATTCACACATGCAATCACATTTTCCCCATTTCCAACAAGTTTTTCCTGATAGACAGGTAGCTGGTGTAATAAAAGATACGATAAGACACTAGTTTCCTAGGCCTGTGGCACTTATTTACACCTTTTCCTGCCCATGCCAGAGCCGATTCCAACACCCCTCAGTTCACCAAGAAACACCTCAAGCGGCCGGACATAATCCTGACAGTTACCGGAACGTTTGAAGGTGTATCGCGCTTTACAATTGTCTACCGTTGACATTTAGCCGCAGGCTATTGCGTGTACGATCTTCTATAACCGCTAGCAAGTTCATACTACGGCCAAAATATCATACTAATCATACTATCACCTTGTCAAATTTTGTGTGTTAAAATCAACCTTAATATCACACTTAAACTCAGTAAACCAGCTAATAGCTCTGCTGATTAATAAACTAAAACATGAAACAATGAATCGAGTTTTAAAATCAGATAATGGTATAAAGATCCCGGAGGTGTATTCTGAATTTAAGTGGCGCTTTTAATAACATTCAAAATTGATGGTTAGGGTTGATAGCCTGAAGTTTTGAACATATCTTTCATGCTGTATGTCGTCTATGAAAAGTATGATGAGGGTGGTTATTATGACGCTCCCAATGCGATGCATTTCGCTCATTGCAATCACCCTCCCTTAACTGTAGCATAAGGTTATACTACACAGCATGATGAGAGGCTCCTATGTATGCGTGACAGTGTGTATGTTGCATTTTTAGTCTAACCTGTTATAATTAGTCATCTTTCAGTAGCAACAGATAAATATCTGGTTTTCACCCAGTAACACCTTAAGGGATTTTTAAAATAAAATGACTAGTATTTCTGATATTTAGCCAACAATGATACAATCATATCATATATCCGTTAGTATTACCATTACTACACCTATAAACAACACCTACGTTCATCCTATTAAACAAGCTACTGAATAATAGTCTCAAACCTTTCTGGGATAATTGTCTCTTCTTCTTCCTTATTTAGTGCCTCCCTCATATGTATGAGTATTATCGCACTGCGTACAGACAAGCTGTACTTCTTTTTACTCTGGAACCTACAGTAGAATGAGTGTATTTTTGAAGTACAGTCAACAGTACCGGATGATCACCTGCTCTTTTCGAATAGCGACGTTCTTTAACGTGCACACTACATTAATGTGAGAAAATATGCATGTACACGGGACCGACAGCTTAAAGTGTCCTCCGAAGCACTAAGCAAGTAGAGTGAAGTGCCTTGCTCAAGGACATAAAGAGCCAGCCGAGCTCAGGCGGACCTGGGATTCGAACCCTTGACCCTTGGAATTACATTACAGTCCAACGCCTTAACCGCTAGGCTACGCTCCCCTCATGATGTAAAGATGTCTCTTGATGTAAAGAAAAAGCATCACATTCAGTAGCGTAGCCACGATCGATATTCAAAAAGCATCACATTCAGTAGCGTAGCCACGATATTCAAACAGCATCACATTCAGTAGAGTAGCCACGATATTCAAAAAGCATCACATTCAGTAGCGTAGCCACGATATTCAAAAAGCATTACATTCAGTAGCGTAGCCATGATATTCAAAAAGCATCACACTCAGTAGCGTAGCCAGGATATTCAAAAAGCATCACATTCAGTAGCGTAGCCACGATATTCAAAAAGCATCACATTCAATAGCGTAGCCATGATATTCAAAAAGCATCACACTCAGTAGCGTAGCCACGATATTCAAAAAGCATCACATTGAGTAGCGTAGCCACGATATGCAAAAAGCATCACACTCAGTAGCGTAGCCACGATATTCAAAAAGCATCACATTCAGTAGCGTAGCCACGATATTCAAAAAGCCACGATATGCAAAAAGCATCACATTCAGTAGCGTAGCCACGATATTCAAAGAGCATCATATTAAGTAGAGTAGCCATGATATTCAAAAAGCATCACATTCAGGAGCGTAGCCACGATATTCAAAAAGCATCACATTAAGTAGAGTAGCCATGATATTCAAAAAGCATCACATTCAGGAGCGCAGCCACGATATTCAAAAAGCATCACATTCAGTAGCGTAGCCACGATATTCAAAAAGCATCACATTCAGTAGCGTAGCCACGATATTCAAAAAGCATTACATTCAGTAGCGTAGCCATGATATTCAAAAAGCATCACATTCAGTAGCGCAGCCACGATATTCAAAAAGCATCACATTGAGTAGCGTAGCCACGATATGCAAAAAGCATCACATTCAGTAGCGTAGCCACGATATTCAAAGAGCATCATATTAAGTAGAGTAGCCATGATATTCAAAAAGCATCACATTCAGGAGCGTAGCCACAATATTCAAAAAGCATCACATTAAGTAGAGTAGCCATGATATTCAAAAAGCATCACATTCAGTAGCGTAGCCACGATATTCAAAAAGCATCACATTCAGTAGCGTAGCCACGATATTCAAAAAGCATTACTTTCAGTAGCGTAGCCACGATATTCAAAAAGCATTACATTCAGTAGCGTAGCCACGATATTCAAAAAGCATTACATTCAGTAGCGTAGCCACGATATTCAAAAAGCATCACATTCAGTAGCGTAGCCACGATATTCAAAAAGCATTACATTCAGTAGCGTAGCCACGATATTCAAAAAGCATCACATTCAGTAGCGTAGCCACGATATTCAAACAGCATCACATTCAGTAGAGTAGCCACGATATTCAAAAAGCATCACATTCAGTAGCGTAGCCACGATATTCAAAAAGCATTACATTCAGTAGCGTAGCCACGATATTCAAACAGCATCACATTCAGTAGCGTAGCCAGGATATTCAAAAAGCATCACACTCAGTAGCGTAGCCAGGATATTCAAACAGCATCACATTCAGTAGCGTAGCCAGGATATTCAAACAGCATCACATTCAGTAGCGTAGCCACGATATTCAAAAAGCATTACATTCAGTAGCGTAGCCATGATATTCAAAAAGCATCACATTCAGTAGCGTAGCCACGATATTCAAAAAGCATCACATTCAGTAGCGTAGCCACGATATGAGAGGGCAAAGGGGGAAAGGTGATTTTCAAGGTGTGACATTTGATGAATATGGGGGGAAGAGTAATGCCTAAACATATAAAAATCACGGCGGCCAGCATCCCATAGGGACACAAACAGGAGGAGAAGATATCAGGGGGCTGGAAGGAACTTTACCCTTGCCCACCAACTGACCACATTCACATCGGGGGGCACTCTTTTGTCAAAATGTGCCTTAAAATTTGATGGGTTTGCCATATTAAGTATTAGAAATAATGATTGGAAACATGAAAGTTATAGTTCATCTGAAAGGGGATGTTTACATATTTCCCCGGGCTTTATTATAATGGTATAAATGTATGAATGGGGTCATAGATTTTGACACGCTTTTTTCTGACCAATAATTTCTGTGATTTGCTTCAAGCCGATTGTTCTACCAAATTGTAGGCTTACGTCAAACATACCAGAATTACATTCTTGCTATTCAATTTTGATATCTGTACCTCCGAAAAGTAAATTGCAAATTCCACAAAACATATATTTTCGACACGCTCCACAAAATTTTCTGGGTTTCATTGTTAGTTTTATTATTTCTTAAAATTTTAACTTTGCAAGACATCTTGATATTGAAATTCAAGCACAGTAACCTTTGAGGCAATTATTATAGATCAATTTTTACGAATTGATCATTTTATTGCAGCGCTCCAAATTTGGCATATTTGAAGTACTTCCGTAAACGTGAATGTTGATAGAACTCTGTTAATTTGTCGTAAGTTGTCAACCAAAATTGGCATAGACTATGCTATAGTGCCCGTTGGAACCGCCATCGTTTTGTGAAAGGTTTGCTTCATTTTATATGTTCCTTATGACAATCTCGTAGCGCTTACAAAGTAAAAATAAAAACATCTTAAGGTTCACAAAGCAAAAGCCTTAAATAATATTATAGTGCATCCAAGCGAGGGAGGGGGAGGTATAATTTTATTTTTGTTTAAAGAATAATAGTGTCAAAAGATGCATCAAATGGCTTTAATTGGACCTTCATTTTGCTAAATTTGCTTAAACGTCTCCTTTTGCTTGTTGTGGACACCCGTATATTAGGCCTAACGTTTAAAGCAATAGTAACAGTGAATAGTCCACGAAAGGTTTGAATTGAGCCATCATTTTCACAACTTTTCTAACTTTTCCCAAGTAAAATCTTCACGCAATAATAGTGTCAAAACTATCTACCCAATGGTTTTAATTGGGCCTTAATTTTTGCAGAATTTTCCAATTTTTCACTTCTGCTTTGGACACCAGATAATGTAAAGGGCCTACAATAAAGAGTGAAAACTTGTTCACGAATGGCTTCATGTCACCAACTTTTGGCTTTTTCAAACTAAAATTGTGCACAATTTATAGTGCCACAATGGTCCACCAAATGGCTTCAATTGGGCCTTCCTTTTTGCAAAAGTTTCTCACTTCCGTGGGAGCACATCCCCCTCCAGACACCCCACGTCGCGACGCTTTGTTTACATTTTTCTCAAGTTGCCCCCCCCCCCCCGACTACTCTAGATACTGTGTGTGCCCCGCCACTTTTCAGAATAGATTCAGGCCTATACATTACACTAATAATTAATTACCTCCACTAAGGATATAATATTAATGTTAAATGATAGGCTCTGCTATTCAACATCGTAATAACTAATAACCTGAATAACACTGGCAAAATATCGCAGGAAAATGATGTAATGCAATTTGTGTTTTCTGAAACACATTTCCCCAATAAGTACTAGTACTCATTTCACATGTCTCTTAATTTTCTCCACGCGGGTGACTGCAGACGACAAGTTTCAATTTTCAGAATTGTATATTTTTATGACCATATTTGGAATAAGCATGAAAAATAACATGCATCAAAATGAGTACCAACAAGCCTAGTATAATTGGTTCAGTGGTTCTTGAGATAGCGCTTGATGTTTTGAGAAAATTATCTCAAAACTTGTAAATCATAATGATTATGTGCATAAATTTTCTTGTCGATTCGGTCGTTTAACAAAGATATCGTCCAACTTGTATTTTGTGCTGTCGTTACTCCCGACATTACAACACGGTAGCATTTGGGGCATGCGTACATGTAACTATTCTTAACTAAATTCAATGTCCAAATCAACTGATATTTTGGAAATAAGCTTTTTCGTTGATATTGAACCATACCCTCAAAGAGGATGCTAAAAACACGAAATACCCCTTGAAATCAACAGTAGTATAATATGATAATAGTGATTATAAGTTTTAATTAGTAATTAATAATTTATTTATTTATTACATTGGTTTGGTTATCAACAGATAAAATATTTTTTCTTTCATTATTAATATTATCGCAAGTAATTATGATGATCGAAAATGCACATTTTGTAAACAACTGTCCACCGCTCCCTCGCCCCACCCCACGAATATTGTCTTATGATGTGCATGAATGCAGTAGCGTAGATTTCTTTTTGACATGGGGTTGAGGTTGGAAAAAACATAGCCGACAGAAACATTTTGCCATATTAAAATCAAAATGGTGAAATATGGTGTAAAAGTGGAACTAATTCAGGCGAAGCGAGCAAATATTGGCACTGAAAATGGCCAGATATGCCGCAAATTTGGTCAGAATCCCTGTCAGAATCCCGCCCGCATACAGGCGTCAACATTGGGAGGATGATTGTATGGACCATCCGACCATCCCCGTATCAAAATATTGGGAAGATTTACCCCCCCCCCTCCCCATCCTCGGGATTTACGCCTATTGTATTGATGTGAATTTATACAGGAAACTGAATGCAGCAATTGGGATAGAGGATGGAAACTTGGTTATGACAATGAATCGCAATCAGATCGCAATCTACGGATTGACTGTGCAGCGCCACCGCAATAACGGACAAAGTTACATGAATTATGGGTCTATAATAAATAGAGGATTTATCGGTTTCAATCTGAAGGGGTAACGAATTCAAGAAAGGGTTCAGACATGACCAGTCTGCTACTATAACTTAGTATTGTAAAGTTAGTGCTCTTTTAAGGGCGATCGGTCTTAAAATTAACCCTGGAATTATGGAAACTTTCGGGCTTCATAACTGCTAAATTCTTGGCCTAAATATATAAAAATACATACATAATATTTAAAATGGCAAAGACTTGATAAATTTATCTGTGAGGTCAAATTTGGACCAAAATACTCATTTTTGGAGAAAAACGGGGGTTTTCTTGGCCCAAATTTTTTCGGTCAACGTAACAAAAAAAAAATTGGGGGCCAACTCTTTTTTTTTATTATTATTATTAATTTTTAAAAAATAGATAAAAATATCTAGGAACGATTTTTCCACTTCACCAAAAATATTTGAAGCATCTAAATGAGTACAAACAAACCTAGTATTGGTTCAGTAGTTCTTGGGATAGCTCTTGATGTTTTGAGAAAATAATTCAAAATTGTAAATCATGATGATTATGTGCATAAATTATTTTCTTGCCGATTCGGTCGTTTAACAAAGATATCGTCTGACTTGTATTTTGTGGCTGTGGACAGCCCGACATTACAACACGGTAGCATTTGGGGCATGCGTACATGTAACTATTCGTAACTAAATTCAATGTCCAAATCAACTGATATTTTGGAAATAAGCTTTTTTCATTGATATGTATTGAACTAGCATACTAAGAGGATGCTAAAATCACGAAATACCCCTTTAAATCAACAGCACACCTCCTCCCCCTACAAAGAGTAGTATAATAATATGATAATAGTGATAATAAGTTTGAATTAATAATTAATGATTTATTAATTTATTACATTGCTGTGGTTATCACCAGATGAAATATTTTTCTTTCATTATTATCACAAGTGACTGTTTGCCTTATTTTATATTTTATTTGTAGATAATTATGATGATCGAAATGCACATTTTGTAAACAACTGTCCACCGCTCCGTCGCCCCACCCCACGAATATTGTATTATGATGCGCATGAATGCAGTAGCGTAGATTTCTTTTTGACATGGGGGGTTGAGGTTGGAAAAAATAACCGACAGAAAAATTTTGCCAATTGAAACTAAAATGGTTAAATATGGTGCAAAAGTGGAACTAATTCGCGCGAAGCGAGCAAATATTGGCACTGAAAATGGCCAGATATGAGGCAAATTTGGTCAGAATCCCGCCCGCATACAGGCGTCAACATTGGGAGGATGATTGTATCAGACCATCCGACCATCCCCGTATCAAAATATTGGGAGATCCCCCCCATCCTCGGATTTACGCCTATGTATTGATGTGAATTTATAGGCGTAAATCCCGAGGATGGGGGGGGGGGGGGCAATTGGGATAGAGGATGGAAACTTGGTTATGACAATGAATCGCAATCAGATCGCAATCTACGGATTGACTGTGCAGCGCCACCGCAATAACGGACAAAGTTACATGAATTATGGGTCTATAATAAATAGAGGGATTTATCGGTTTCAATCTGAAGGGGTAACGAATTCAAGAAAGGGTTCAGACATGACCAGTCTGCTACTATAACTTAGTATTGTAAAGTTAGTGCTCTTTTAAGGGCGATCGGTCTTAAAATTAACCCTGGAATTATGGAAACTTTCGGGCTTCATAACTGCTAAATTCTTGGCCTAAATATATAAAAATACATACATAATATTTAAAATGGCAAAGACTTGATAAATTTATCTGTGAGGTCAAATTTGGACCAAAATACTCATTTTGGAGAAAAACGGGGTTTTCTTGGCCCAAATTTTTTCGGTCAACGTAACAAAAAAAAAATTGGGGGCCAACTCTTTTTTTTTTATTATTATTATTAATTTTTAAAAAATAGATAAAAATATCTAGGAACGATTTTTTCCACTTCACCAAAAATATTTGAAGCATCTAAATGAGTACAAACAAACCTAGTATTGGTTCAGTAGTTCTTGGGATAGCTCTTGATGTTTTGAGAAAATAATTCAAAATTGTAAATCATGATGATTATGTGCATAAATTATTTTCTTGCCGATTCGGTCGTTTAACAAAGATATCGTCTGACTTGTATTTTGTGGCTGTGGACAGCCCGACATTACAACACGGTAGCATTTGGGGCATGCGTACATGTAACTATTCGTAACTAAATTCAATGTCCAAATCAACTGATATTTTGGAAATAAGCTTTTTTCATTGATATGTATTGAACTAGCATACTAAGAGGATGCTAAAATCACGAAATACCCCTTTAAATCAACAGCACACCTCCTCCCCCTACAAAGAGTAGTATAATAATATGATAATAGTGATAATAAGTTTGAATTAATAATTAATGATTTATTAATTTATTACATTGCTGTGGTTATCACCAGATGAAATATTTTTCTTTCATTATTATCACAAGTGACTGTTTGCCTTATTTTATATTTTATTTGTAGATAATTATGATGATCGAAATGCACATTTTGTAAACAACTGTCCACCGCTCCGTCGCCCCACCCCACGAATATTGTATTATGATGCGCATGAATGCAGTAGCGTAGATTTCTTTTTGACATGGGGGGGGGGTTGAGGTTGGAAAAAAATAACCGACAGAAAAATTTTGCCAATTGAAACTAAAATGGTTAAATATGGTGCAAAAGTGGAACTAATTCGCGCGAAGCGAGCAAATATTGGCACTGAAAATGGCCAGATATGAGGCAAATTTGGTCAGAATCCCGCCCGCATACAGGCGTCAACATTGGGAGGATGATTGTATCAGACCATCCGACCATCCCCGTATCAAAATATTGGGGAGATCCCCCATCCTCGGGATTTACGCCTATGTATTGATGTGAATTTATACAGGAAACGGAATGCAGCAATTGGGATAGAGGATGGAAACTTGGTTATGACAATGAATCGCAATCAGATCGCAATCTACGGATTGACTGTGCAGCGCCACCGCAATAACGGACAAAGTTACATGAATTATGGGTCTATAATAAATAGAGGGATTTATCGGTTTCAATCTGAAGGGTTAACGAATTCAAGAAAGGGTTCAGACATGACCAGTCTGCTACTATAACTTGAGTGTCGTAAATTTAGTGCTATTTTAAGGGCGATCGGTCTTAAAATTAACCCTGGAATTATGGAAACTTTCGGGCTTCACAACTGCTAAATTCTTGGTGTAAATATATAAAAGTACATACATATTTAGAACGGCAAAGACTTGATAAATTCATCCGTGAGGTCAAATTTGGATCAAACTTACTTATTTTTGGAGAAAAACGGGGGTTTTCTTGGCACAATTTTTTTCGGTCAAAGAAAAAAAAAAAAATTGGGGGCCAACTCTTTTCTTATTATTATTAACTTTTAAAAACTAGATAAAAATATCTTTTTTTATATATATAATTTTGAACAACTTCACCAAAGATATTTGAAATTTGGGCGAAAATTAGGCATTTTTGTGATTTTGTTTTTTGAACATTTTTTGACCATTTTGGTGCAAATTTTTCAAAGTTGATCTTTTGGTAAAAAATGGCATTTTTTAGCTAAAATTGTCATTTTTTCCAAATGTTTGTTTACTTGTTTATACAGGCTGAGTCAAAAAGAAGTAAACTCATGTTTGAGGGGCTGTAACTCGAAATCTGTAAGGAATCTGCTTAATATGAAAATACCACTGGAAAGAGCAAATTCTACACGTCTAAATAAAAAAGGAATTGTTGCAATTGCTCATAGCAAACTTAAGTTATCCTTATTTGAATACAACCACCCATTTTTGTAGCTGCACACGGTTTCACTTACCAAGTAGGGGCTTACCTATTTTATTGATTGGTAAGGCGCGATTTTCAAATGCAAAGTAAAGTTCTGTGGCAGGTGCGGTTTCGATCAATAATTCCTACATGTTAAAGGGGCTCATTTCAATATGAATTTTACCTCATTGCACTACATTATAATAAAACGGGTCTAAATGACAATATGACACCACAATTTACCGCACGGAAGCGCACGTTTCTGTCGACGAAGTATTATCAAAGTAAGAGTCCCACTGAAGTTCAGCGTCTTCAGCGTCTTTTTCGTCTCCAATTTCATGCAAGGGAGCATTATATAAGAATGTGAACAAGCTCAATGTGCATGGGACACTAAAGAACAGACAGCCGATAGCTTCAGGCAGACTACGATCTGCTAGATCACAAGTGAACATTGTTAGAGTTAGACATGCGTTACAGCAAGACCAAAGATCAGCTCAATCCTTTACCCAACATTCCCCAATCAAGCTTCTGCCGGATCGTTCGTAAAGACTTGAATTGGTATCCCTACAAGCTATAGTACCGTCATGGGCTTTGTTGAATATTAATTAAAAGTAAAAGTTGTCTTTTCAACAATAAATCCTGTTAGCACTTTGCTGATTCGTCGAAATTGAAATGGATGAAAATCAATCAGCCGTGTGCAACTACTAAAATGGGTGGTTGTATTCAAATGAGTAAAACTTTAGTTTGCTGTGAGCAATTGCAACAATTCTTTTTTTTATTTAGACGTTAGAATTTGCTCTTTCCAATGGTACTTTTATTTTTAGCAGCTTCCTTGCAGATCTCGAGTTACTTCTTTTTGACTCAGCCTGTATACACAAGTTTTTATTGCAACTAACATTATTTATATGAACTAGTACCACAATTTTAGGATAGTTGCAGGAGTAACAGGTTGGTCAGTTACCATAACAACCACATTTCCTGCCATTTTTCAGTCAATTTTGATGGCAAAACTGCCATAAACGATCATTTTATGTTGACCTAACATTCAAGAGGTCTTAAGTAAAAAACCTCCGGCTTCAGGAAGTTGTCATGATTGACTTTTTTGATGTGCACATTCATATCAATGCATTGGTATACTTTAAAATATTTTTTTTTTTTAAATTAAATTCCATTTTTTACCATGTAAAATTAACCTTCTTTGGTCACAATTGAACAAAATCATCAAAATAATACATTTCAACTAAAGATATAGAGACCAATTTTTTGAATATTGAAATATTGAATACACATGTGACATGTATTCTTCACAGCAAATATGAAGTTCATACCATATTTACTTTTATATCTGTTTTAATAATTGGCATTTTTGGTTTTAAAAAAAAGGGAAAAATCACAAAAATGCATTTTTTCAACCCAAATATCTCAGCTCACATCACTTTTCAGAATTGACAGCCGGGTTAATCAGACAGATGGGACTATATGGTTAATTTTAACCCTATGGCACCTTTGTCCAAAACCTTAACTAGAGCAGATAGACCAATGTGGTCTCTCTACTATTAACCGTAACTCTAAAAAAGGTTTTTGGCTGTAAAAAAACGGAATGAAAAAGGAGAGAAGATATAAAACAAAGAAGTTATTTGGCACCTCCGGGTTTCACATGGAATGCATGCCTGCACAGTGTTTTAGCTTTGTAACTTTTGTAAGATTTTATAGAATTAGGGTTAACTCTCTCTGAGCACGCGGGTATCGACTCAGGCTGTGGATCACGAAATGCCCTTTTAACTTCTCAGTTTAGAGAGGAGACAATTATCATTTCAGGTATACTGGGTCATTGAGTCAATAATCAATAAAGTAAACACAATTATCACTTATTTTGAAAAATATCTCAAAACTCATTGGGACTTTTTATGGACTTTTGACACTTACGGCTAGCACGCAGAGCATTAAATGGCCACTTTGTGATCCACAGCCTAATCACCAACTTAATACTCGAAAAAATTAAATCATGATGGTTATGTGTGTAAGCTTTTTTGCCGATTCGGTCGTTTAAGGGGGTACCGGTACTACACCCTTGGCCAATTTTGTGCCTATTTTTGCATTTTTCTAAAAAAATTATAGCGCATTGGTGACAAGTAAGATATGTATATTATAGGGGCAAGGACTACAACCACTGCACTGAAAATTCAGCAACTCAAGGCAAGTAGTTATTGATTTATTGGTCAAATATTGGTTTGCCCTCATTTTTGACTGTAACTCTACAACTGTTGTCTGTGCTGAAATAAAATTTCCAGTACAGTAGTTGTAGTCCTTGCCCCTATAATCATAGATACTAAAAATAAAAATTTTAGTATCTATGCTATAATATACATATTTTACTTGTCACCAATGCGCTCTAATTTTTGGGAAAAAAATAGGCACAAAATTGGGCAGGGGTGTAGTACCCCCTTAACAAACAGAGATATCGTCCAATTTGTATTTTGTGCTGTCGATACTCCCGACATTACAGCACGGTAGCATTTGGGGCATGCGTACATGTAACTATTCTTAACTAAATGTCCAAATCAACTGAAATTTTGGAAAAAAAAAGAGGATGCTAAAATCACGAAAACCCCCATTTAAATTAACACAGCACCTCCCTCATAGAAAGAGAAGTATAGTGATAATAAGTTTGATTTAATAATGAATAATTTATTAATTTATTATTGCTTTTGTTATCATCAGATGAAATATTTTTCTTTCATTATTATCACAAGTGAGTGTTTGCCTTATTTTATATTTTATTTACAGATAATTGTGATCGAAATGCACATTTTGTAAATAATTATCCGCCGCCCCGCCGCTCCATTCCACAAAAGTTGTATTTTGATGCGCATAGATGTGAATTCTGACTGGAAACTGAAGAGGGGAGAGCCGGGGAGAGACGCTGTTTTAAGGGTGTACCAGTTGACATAATCAGGTCCATACCTATACATCATGAGGTCCGAGATAAGTTTAAAAGGTGATAAAACATCACTGGAATTATTCATTCCAGTCCATTCAGTCCATTCAGTGGAAGCACCTACATCTCCCACTTCTATAGACGAATTTCACGCATACCTATACACCTCAGTGGCAGCCATATAGCCGCGACGGGGACCCAGCTATATCACCTAAAGTGTGAAATAATGCGGCCTTGAAGGGTATTTTAAACTGCATTCTATCACCCGTGTTACACGTAGACAAAAGAATGATGACAGTTTACAACACAAAAGAATCTAACATCGAATTTTACGCGGGTTTAATCCACCCAATTGGGCACTCACAACACCTGTTTGGTGCATGCGGGGAACCAATAATGCCCGACCAAATCCTGACCATGACTTGGCTCGTTGGATTCGTCTATATAACATGTCTAGAAGATCAACACTCCACCATTGCGCAAGACATTCAGCGATATTTTCTCGGATTCAAAAAAAGTACAATCACAGGCTATGACGATGAATCGCAATCTGCGGATTGACTGTGTACGCCACCAATATAACGGACAAAGTTACACGATAATGGGTCTATAATCAATAGAGGGCTTTGTTGTCTTCAATCTGAAGGGGTAACGAATTCAAGAAAGGGTTCGGACATGATCCAACGAGCCAAGTGATGGTCAGAATTCAGTCGGCCATTATTGGGTCCCGTCTGTACCAAACTGGTGTTGTTACTGCCCAATGTGGGTGGATTAAATCCGCTTAAAAATCGATGTTGAATTGTATTGTCTTGTAAACTTTCATCATTCTTTTGTCTACGTGTAACACGGGTGATGGAATGCAGTTTAATATCCCCGCCAAGGCCACATCATTTCACATTTTAGGTGGAATAGGGGACCAGCTATGGCTGCCATTGAGGTGTAGGAATGCGTGAAAATGGATTCGTCTATACTATAAATTAGTATCGTAAAGTAATGTTGTTGTTTTTTTGCGTGTTTCAATTTGTTTTTGGTTTTTTGGCAAGACACTGGACACTAGATGTTACTACCTTAAAAACTCGATAGTTAGCACATGTACTTACTATCGAGCACTTTTAAAACATGCAAAAAAAACATGAAGAGCCCCATCCACAATAGTGTTTAGGGGTTTTAAACAAATCATCGATTATACGAACAAGTAACTACCTGCAAATTTGTGTCTCAACCCCGTTAGCTAAGTTGGTAACGCGCCGGACGCGTTATTTCTTTCTGCAACCATAATGGGCCGCAATGCGATAACACATAGTACATACATGTAATTAATAGGCCTATGAGGCTAGATATAACACGAGTTTATTACCATTATTATTTCCTCTTACTTAATAAAATAAAAAGAAATCGATAGAATTAAAATTCTATAACGGTTTACCTGGGGTTCGAACCCGCAACCTTTGTATCCATAGTCTAATGCCTACACGACTGTGCTATGATTCGTTGTGCCAGAAAGGTGTTTGTTTATGATACTTATTGATTACGGAATAAACTGCATACACACAATATACTATTACTAGTATAAGGCCGTGTGTCCTGAACTCGCCACCCTTAGCGTTACATGACAAATATTATGAATTTTTACACCAATCGGGTTTCTAATTGGATTATCTCGACAATCATCAACCCTAAACTAGCAAAAGTATACATTTTTGGAAAGCTGCAGGCATAAGCAATTCATATATATATATTTCAACTCATTATACAGGGTGACCTGCAAGTTATACAGGGTGGAATAACAAAGATTTTGATAAAAAATGGGTCACTCAATGCATTGCTTATTACCAACTTACAGTAATAAACTGGAAGTAAACAACATTCATTTGGTTAGAGGATATGGAGAGCCAACTGACTTTGGAAGAAACCAAAATCACAGCTGTTTGGTAATCTAGGAATATAGGGTATCCCAAAGTATGTTAGATTTTTTTACAATTCAACATATTTTGAACCTAAACATTTCCCCCTAACCCATACAGAAAAAATATGTCCATATTTAGATTCCTCGTCAAATTTCCTTCAGAAAATCTATACTTTGACTATGATAGGATAAGTAATTAAAATTTTACAGTTACTTTTAGATTTTGAAGACATCTGCATTACTTACTACAGTGTTTAATATGACAACGGGTAGTTTTGTATGGAAAAGTTTGTATTTTCTAGACTAAACCAATCATAAATTATTACAAACAATTAGTAGAATTGTTTAGCTGTACGGCCATGAGTGTTTTGGATGCTAAATAGAGTCCAAATCCAATTTACTGCCTTTACAGAAGCAGATTACGCACTAAAATACCAATCCCATAGAGTTTGTGTGTACCACATCCCCACCACCACATCCCCACCACCGCCACCCTGCCCATTCTGAATTCTATGAAGCACAGTGTCAGTATTAAAAAATTTCAAGTATTTCTTTTTACAGGGTTGAAAGTGCATTTTATTTAGCAATAAAATGAGACCACAAGCATGACAATACCTTCTTGCTTGACAGAGATATCATCATTTGTTTTGAGTCGACTTTGGCAAAATGTAACGTCGCCACCTTTTTTTGGAGGCGAGCTCAAGACACACGACCATAACCAAGTTTCTATCCTCTCACAATTGCTGCATTCAGTTTCCTGGCTAAATTCACATCAATACACTCTCCCCAATATTTTGACATGATAAAGGGGATGGGCGGATGG
This sequence comes from Amphiura filiformis, assembly GCF_039555335.1. Lineage (NCBI taxonomy): Eukaryota > Metazoa > Echinodermata > Ophiuroidea > Amphilepidida > Amphiuridae > Amphiura > Amphiura filiformis. The sequence goes on along the minus strand of NC_092633.1, from coordinate 43,764,413 downwards.
TCCATACAATCATCCTCCCAATGTTGACGCCTGTACAGTGTGGCCCAAAAAGAACTTTACCCAAATTGAAAGCATAATTTCTCAGCTTTTCTCGGAGTTACTCGAGAATCCTTGGTGTTACATATTTTGAATATCTTTCTAAGAATACGTGGTAAAAAAGTGAGAGAAAATTAAGCTAAATTAACAAAATGGCAGTAGTTTTACGTCAAAGAGTCGAATCACTTTGTCCACACCACACGTAATTCAATGGGATTTATCCGATTACCATCAACATTGCGTTAGGCATTTTAAACACCCTCGGCTTGTCATATTTCAAAAGTGATAAATGTTTATATACATGAATGAACTACAATCCATGATTTTCTGAAAAACTGCTGCCATTTTGTTAATTAAGCTTCTTTTTCTCTACTTTTTTCACCACATATTCTAAGAAAGACATATATTTAGAAAATGTAAAACATTTGAGAATAGCTGCTCTAAACTTCGTGAAATGAGCCTTTCAATTTGGGTAAAGTTCTTTTTGAACCACACTGTATGTGACCGGGTTTATGATCACATTTACCTCATATCTGGCCATTTTGGTGCCAATATTTGCTCGCTTCGCGCGAATTAGTACCACGAATTAGTACCACTTTTGCACCATAGTTCACCATTTTAGTTTATGGCAAAAATTTTCTTCATTCATGTGTATCATAATACAATATTCGTGGGGTGGGGCGACGGAGCGGTGGACAGTTGTTTACAAAATGTGCATTTTCGATCATCATAATTATATACAAACTAGAGCGGTTCTCGGGTTTCGCGGTTTTCGGCATTTGCGGTTTGTGGTTCAGGTTGGTTGGTGGTAATTGGGAACCTTGTGTGATCCTGATTACTGGTTTTTGATGTGCATTTTGGGTTGTATGTCGAGTTTCTGTTCAGAACCTTGTGTGATCCGAGTGTGTGTAATGTGTATTATGGATTGATTTTGAGGTGTAAGAGTTGTATGTGTTGTGTTGTTTATGTTATGGAATGTAGAAATGGACATTTTATAAATAGGATTGGATATTGGGGTGGCAACTATGTATAGATGGGTTTGTTGTTATTTGTGTACATCCATATGAAAAGGTTGCACTTGATGGTTGTATATTTTTTTTTTTTTCATAATAGTTTGGAATGAATACTAGACTCATAGCATGTGGAGGTCACTTCAAATCATGGTTAAGTGACATGGTTAAGTGAACTGGAATGAGCGTTTCGACAGGATTTTTTGTGGGACATGAGATCACATCAGACCTATTGAATTGCATTCTGAATACGAAGAATGTCTTTCTGATATCGAATAATTTACATTTTATGAAATTTATGATATAATACAAATGTTATGACAAATTATTAAAGTTTGATTTTTACCTTTCTTAATATTGAAGAAATGGATTTTTCCCCAAAAGAACTAATTTTTGTTGGTGTTTTGGGGGGAAAAATCCATATCTTCAATACGAAAGGTCAAAATTTTCAATTGATTGTGGGCTTTTTATTCCACCTACATAAGCTTCAATTATAAATCATCAGATGTATAAAATTTCAATATCAAAAATATCAATTTTAAATGATTTGCCATAAAATGTGTATTACATTGCGAATTTCAAAAATCAAAATTATTTGACATCAGAAGGACATTCTGCGTATTCAGAATGTAATTCGATTGGTCTGATGTACTCTAATGTCCCACAATAAATACTGTTGAAACGTACATACCCCTTCCCTTAAGGAATGTTTTGTATTTCTAAACTATGTGACTTGTGGATGATTTGAAGTGACCTTTTTATTGAAATGTCTGGTTTTTATTCATGGCTATTATTTGAAATGAGAGATATATGTATGAGCCCTCAAGTGCATGCTTTTGATATGCATGAACACATGTATGGAATGTATAATTGTTGATAAAATACTGAGTAGTTGTTGATTATAATTTAGAGAATGTTTGTTCTGTTTGCAGGTTGAGTTTTTTTGTGAAGGTTTGTATTATATGTTGAATGTGTGTTTAGAATGTTATGTAATTGTTAATATGAAGTTGACTTATAGATGTTAATGTGTTACTATTGTTTCTTAAAAGGGATAAATAAGATGAGACAAAATAAAGAATCTGAAGTTGGAAATATTAGTTTAAGCATATAAATTTATTTGTTCCGGAATGACGTTACAAAAGTTAACATAATTGCACAGAGTATTATTTAATTTATGAACAGTGTATTAAAGCTAGAATGTACGATGGCCTTGAGGTATGTCTTTATATGTGTCACATTGACTTGTGAGGTAATTTTTGGATTGTTTGACACCCAATTGGTATGTGTGTAGAGTGTGGCTATAATTTTAGTTGAAAAGTTCTAAATAGGATTGTTTGGTGGTTGTCGACTTGTGGTTGAATGATTGAAGAAAATGGGAATGGGTGGTTGTCGTACATTGTAGCTTTAAGGCCTTTGTTTTGAAACGTATATACTGTCTGTCTAGTTTGAAGTACATAGTATTGATGCGGACGCACACATTGTGCTGACTTTGAAGGCTGAAGGCAGACATAGCTGCAGCATAGACGCAGTGCTGTTTACATGCTTTGTATGCGCGCTTTGTCACTTTGTACTTCAGAGTGGACAAACTGTAGTTTCAGAACTATTCTTTTAGAAAGGTTGGAAAAATTTGGCATAGAATGTTTTAATGTTGGGTTATTTAAAGGACATATCGACCCTGGACCAAAACAAGCATATTTAAGCACTGTAGGCCTACTTTAAATATGCTTTCTAAACAACATTCCAATGTGCGACATTTGGAATGACGATAAAGTACATTTAAAGTACAAATAAAGCACAATGGCCAGAAAAGTACATGTAAAGCATACTGAAAAAACGCACATTTAAAGTACTGTACTGTAATTGTACTTTATAACCAAACAAGCATATTTAAAGTACTGTGCTTTAATTATACTTTATACCAAAACAAGTATTTTTAAAGCACTGTGCTTTAAATATGCTTTCTAAACAACATTCCAATGTGCGACATTTGGAACGATAATAAGTACCTTTAAAGTACAAATAAGTCACAATGACCAGAAAAGTACATTTAAAGCACATACTGAAAAAAGCATATTTAGAGTACACTGTGCTTTAATTGTATTTTATACCAAACAAGCATATTTAAAGTACTGTGCTTTAATTATACTTTATACCAAAACAAGTATATTTAAAGCACTGTGCTTTAAATGTGCTTTCTAAACAACATTGCAATGTGCGACATTCGGAACGACAATAAAGTACCTTTAAAGTACAAATAAAGCACAATGACTAGAAAAGTACATTTAAAGCATACTGAAAAAAGCATATTTAAAGTACCGGTACTGTGCTTAACGAGGTTCCATACCATATACCAGTAAGCCTATAATTATAAGCTTACCACATATGGAGCTTATCAAAGTATTGGTAACACAAGTATGTTTACATGCAAGTATACATGACCAGTAACTATCTCCTGTAATCAAGCTTCTATTTGTAAGTCCATTAAGTCCTTTGTCTTCAGTAAGTTATAAGTTTATTTGCTCTGATTATTGGTAGGAAAGAAAGTAGAATATTGAGGTAGTGGTACTACATATTTTGGGTATACCCTGGCAGAAATTGGATATAGTTTTGATAATATCAAAATTGTATCAAAAAGTAGCCTACTGTATCAAAAGTATATCAAAATGGGACATTTTGATATATATCAAAAATGTATCAAAATATATCAAATTGTATCAAAATATATCAAAAAGTATCAAATTGTATCAAATCATATCAACTTTGATACAATTTGATACACTTTCAAGATTTGGATACGGTTAGATACTTGCAAAAAATTTGATACAATTTTATACACTTGAAAGTATTTTGATATCATTTGATACACTTGAAAGATTTTGATACAATTTGATACACTTGAAAGATTTTGATACGATTTGATACACTTGCACAATTTTGATACAATTTGATACACTTGAAAGAATTTGATACAATTTGATACACTTGAAATATTTTGATACAATTTGATACACTTGATTGTTCAACAGCCAGGTTTTTTTGATACACTATATTTTGATACTAGCTGATATCATATGATAACAGGATGTATTCCTATTTCCAAGTGTATCAAAAACTAATGCATCTATTTATACTTTCTTGAAGCAGCGTAACCCCATCAATGAAACGCTGATCTTCCTTGGGGCCCGATCAAAATCTGTATCAAAATTATATCAAAAATAGATTGTGATTACGGCAATAACATCATACATTATACCCTGCTGCACTTACAGAATTAAATAAATTAAATACGGTATTGCAAACATAAATTATGTATCAGCTCTCTGTAATATACATGACATCTTGGTTTGTTTAAATTAACCATTTAAATAAAATCTTTCTGAATATAAGTTTCATGACTGGGGCTGGAGTCTGACCCCTCATATCTGACAAAACTCATTTAAAACCAATGTCAGTGATACAGTGTTCAGTCTACACATCTTAAAATGCATTTGCGACAAACAGCATTGACAATAGGTAGTCCAGAACACTCTTACATATGTATTTATGTCGGAGTTTCTTAATTATTTTATTTACATTTTCATGTTTTTAACTCGACATTGTGGCCCCAATCTTCATGATATACATGTACCCATATTTTCATGATTGTGGGAAAAATAGTCTTAAAGTTTGTCACTCATATTCCTTATTAAAAACGGTATCCCTAATGAAAAGTTCTGAATCTGATGAATCCATTTTCCACAATTAAGACTGTGAGAAAAACAGTCTTTAAATTTATGTTTTTCATGATTTGTCATCAATTGGAGGCATTTGTTTTTTGCATGTCTATCTTCGTCACTGTTTTGCTGGCCTGATAAATGTATTCTATCATCATGTTCCATTGTAGTTTGCAGAGCTTGGGTCCCATTTCAGCAGCAACTGAAAGAAAATTGTACATAAAATTACGAATTAGTTTAACTTAAAAATTTAACAAAATTAATATCTTATTGCCACTTACACATCTGGCCGTTTTCCAAAACAACTGAAAAAATATTTTGTGTCAACGAGAAATTCATAATCATCAAGGGTCTATGGTTAGCCAGGTATTTCCACATCACTTGTTTAGAGTCCGCCAGAGAAGGATACAAACATACATGTACATTACATGTAGAGTACTGTCTTAACTTAACCCCTCCCCCTTTTTTCCCCTTAATTTTTATATCCAAACTGAGATTTTTGGTATTGGCATAAAGCTCATATTTTACTCGTTAAGATTAGTAAAGTAATACTAAAATTTATCGCCTGAGATTAATTTCGTTTAGTTCATAATCTGCATATCCTGTGAGGCATTGCTTCTCATCAAAACTGCACGAACAAGCAACTCAAAATTTGGAAACAATAATTTTAATGGTACATTTTTTTGTAAAGTCTCAATATGTACATTGTATAAGAATACTAAATATTTTACCATGTCCCTTCCTTTAAGGGATCCAAAATGAGTGTTTATTGTGTTTCGACAGTATTTTTGTGGGACATGAGAGCACCTCAGACCTATCGAATTGCATTCTGAATACGAAGCATGTCTTTCTGATATCAAATAATTTTCATTTTTTAAAATCACAATATAATACAAATTTTATGACAAATTATAAAAATTTGATATTTTTCAAATTTTTGATATATAACAGTCCTCGAAGTAAATTATATAAATCTAATGATATATTCTGAAAGTGTATGTAGCAGGGAGGAGGAAAGCCGACGGTCAATTGAAAATTTTGACCTTTCATAAATCATCAGATTTATAAAGTTTACTTCAAGTACTGTTAAATATCAAAAATATAAATTTTAATGATTTGCCATAAAATGTGTATTAAATTGCGAATTTCAAAAATAAAATTATTTGATATCAGAATGACATTCTTCATATTCAGAATGCAATTCGATATGTCTGATGTGCTCTAATGTCCCAAAATAAATACTGTCCAAACGTTCATACCCCAGCCCTTAAGTTTTGACTTTTTAAAAAGCTAAATTGCACTAGCAGCAGTGGTTTTAATATTTAGAAGCAAAAATGTGTTTCACAGAATCACAGTGGACGTAGAACCGTAAGTATTTCAGACTTAAAATTTCACTGGGATTTATGAGAAAAATAAAAGAATTTTCTTCAGATTCAAAAAGTTCCATTTTGAAATGGATAAAGCGGTTTTAAATACCGTACCTTTGGTAATCCTCCAGACTACAGTAGTGATTTATATGTTGGTGTTTGGTGTTGCCACAGGTATGGAACTTCACGGTTGCATATCACAGAACCTGTATGAAAAATAAATAATTAAAATTAAAATGGTATTTTAAAAACTATCTAGTCTCTTGTGTTGGTGTTGGCCTTTTGGTTCGCGGAGAGACAGTCATTTTACTGGGTCAGTCCATCTCAAATCACCAAATGGGTTGGCTGGTCACCCTCTCAGGTTTTATTTAAAATCACTTATATCATAGCCCTATGTGCCCAATGAACACATTTCAATCGGTAGGTCTATACTCCTTGTTTCTGAGAACCGGCCTATTAAATATTGGGTCAGACACCCCCTTGTTGCTCATGCGCGTAGAGACCTACCATTTGAAATGTGTTCATTTGGCACATGCCACCCGGTTACCAAACCCTAACAGGGCACATAAACATGACCGTCATGTGTGCAACCCAGTTTCAAGCATCAGCTTTTGCAAAGTGACGATCAACATAAGCAGCTGTTGCAGATGGAAAATTTATAGCATCGATAACCATGACGTGTGCGAGTGAGCATCAACATGTTGTACATAATTTTTGGGCCACCCGATTATCCTAAGTTACCAAACCCTAACAGGGCACATAAACATGACGGTGATGTGTGCAACCCAGTTTCGAGCATGAGCTTTCGCAAAGTGACGATCAACATAAGCAGCTGTTGCAAGGGGTAAATTTTGACGATCGATAACCATGACGTGTGCGAGCAAGCATCGAACATGTTGTACATAATTTTTGGGCCACCCGATTATCCTAAGTTATCAAACTCTAACAGGGCACATAACCATATGACGTGTGCGAGCGAGCATCGAACATGTTGTACATAATTTTTGGGAATTATAGAATCGATAACCATGATGTGTGCTAGCGAGCATCAACATGTTGTACATAATTTTTGGGCCACCCGATTATCCTACCATGACGTGTGCGAGCGAACATGTTGTACATAATTTCAGCTTTCGCAAAGTGACGATCAACATAAGCAGCTGTTATCATGTACGGTACATCATCTACGTGTCTACCTCCAAGTCCATATGGCATGGTATTAAAATTAGTAAAACCAAAGTATACATTAGAATTGAAGAGGCATATTGACGTTACATGATGGGAACATAGTCGTTATCATCAATGATCATTCATACATACTCACGATATAACGACGTTTCTGATTGGATTTGCGCTCTCTTTTGCTGGTCATAAATACCGTTTATGACCAGTACGCAGGGCATAAACAAGCTGCGTCACGCAGCGTTGGAACCCAATTAACACGATCCACGATTTGCTAGTGTTGCGTACACGCGCATGTCACCGCGCCCATCTCACGCGGAGCGCAAAGATGACGCGTATCACGCGTTGACTCCCGGCCGTTGACCTCATGAGCCGAGCTGCTTCCTGCAAGTAGGCCTACTCATTTTCTTCCAATTTATGAAGGAAAACGGTATGGAAATGTTATTTAAACTTGTAAACCCTTATTATTTTCATCTGTATTGCCTTGCTAAGAATGTTGGGTATGTATGAACGGGGTTCATTCATAGGATTTCGGGCATGATCGCTGTTTATGCCCTCGGCTTTCGCCTCGGGCATAAACATCGATCATGCCCTCAATCCTATGAATGAACCCCTAATTTACTATTATAAATAACTATTACAATCATTCCCATCATATTTCCACCGCAAGGTTTCCATATACCTGCACCATGCAAGGAACTGCAAGTGCAAATGCAATACAAAATAAGACAAAAGTTTGTACTTTTATATGACAAAGTTAGCATGACATGGCCATAATCATGTAATGTTTGTTCATGATGTTGTTGGTCTATCGCAATAATTATTATTCTGCGTTTGTAATTGACAAAATTACGAGATTTATCATCATGATCATTCATGGAGCCGGGTGCAGAATTCGTAACATTTAAGGTAAATAAAGCCAACGATTTGGATCGTTTATCTTGAATCGATCGGTTCATTAATTCTCCTTCTAAAAATATCATGATTACCTACCCATACCAAAACGTATTCTAATTAAGAAATTATTTCTGATCAAAATCGACTGTCTACGACATTCGCCTTGATCGCAAGCGCTTGCAAGCAGTCAGTTGCTAGGCGTAACGACATTTTGTTTTTCACTACAAAACAAACTTTATTCCTTTTTGATCAGATGAACCGTTACAAACGGTCTCTCAGATAGCTACCGTCAAGACACAGATAAAACGAGTTGCATACGTGCCGTTAGGATTCTGAACACGTTCTGAACACGTTAGGCGAACACGTTAGGCAAGCCGTTAGTTAGGACTATAAAATGAAGTCAAGCCCGCACAAAGCTAGACAAACATTGACATTGACCAAAATGAACTCGAAAACATTGCTAAATGACCGAAATATTGATTAAAATGAATCCGAAAACATTGCTAAATAGACCATGTCATGCCGAGCAGAGAAATGTACGAATTTAAATTAACCGAAAATGTCTTCGCGAAATTGCATTGCAGTTCCTTCAAAGTTCTTCAACTAAAATGTATACCAAAATCATTAAATATGAGTAAAATTTATCAAGAAGTATATTTAAGTTTGGAAAAATACGGTATAGCTATCATAATGAATTTTGCCTATTATAAAACAGGCCACAACTGATGAACGTAAACCACAACTGATCACAAAACACATCAAGCGCAAAAGTCCCAATAGCTACCGTCAATAAATTTCCATAGTCCATAATTATACTTATCAATAAATCATAATTATACTTATCAATAAATCATAACAAAATTGAAGAATATCATACTTTGTCCACCTTGCGTTTAGATGATTGCAGAATGAAGATGATCAGAAGAACTATAATTTAAAGATGATTTCTTGGAGATGATATCGTGGAGATGATTTTTTCGCATCCGTCAACTTGGAGAATTCGATCAGCTGTGACACAGAGGGACGCTTCTTTATTACCCGACGCCACTTGAAAACACTTGAAATATAGGTGTGGGCAAAACAAGAACCCCAAAAACCCCATCGCCAAATGATATTGAAGATGCTGCAATGTTACGTAACGGTTCAAGTTCATCGATTCGCTATCGATTCCCTATCAATTCGCTCAACTCTATATATGACTCATGATTAGTCATCTCCTAAATGGAGGCTCATGGGAAGATATGTCAATTTAACATGCATGATGGGAAGTTTTGTCAATATAAACGGGTTTATTATTTGAAATGCTATACACAAACGAAGTAAAATTGCAAACGAAGTAAAATTGCAAAACCTAATGCATGTTATTATATAATATTTATGTAAAGTAAAAGCGGTAAAGTTTAACCTTGACATACGCAAGTTCTCCTAAAAATGAATTTATTTAGGTAAAAAAATAATGATCATAGACGGAATGACAATATCATAGACAGAATGAACAATAGTCATAGGCGCAGTTCAACCACCGTGCTTGTTTATCAAATCCACATGGTGTGTAGTACACGCGAATAGTAACCTCGTTCATTGAATTTCACGTTAAATTATCGCACCCAATCATGCCGCACTCATGCACCAACGCTCAAAAGTAGGTGTATTTGGACAGGAAAATGCCAGATTTGGGCTAATTGTGCGCAATTGTGTGCAGTGCCGAATTTTTTTTTTTTTTTTTTTTTTCTCATTAAATTAGGGTCCCGTTCAAAAAAAAATCAAACTGGTGTCTAGATGTAAGCACAGTTAACACACCAGGAAAATTATAGAATATACAACCAGCTAGTTAGGCCTGTTCAGTGCGAACAAACATGCACCTGGTCGGAAAACAAACTGTGATTTCCTTCGGATCACACAATAAAATATAAAATCGGGCAAACACTCATTTGTGATAATAATGAAAGAAAATATTTTATCTGGTGATAACCGAATGATAAATTAATTAATTATAATTAATTAAAACTTATGATCACTATTGTCATATATACATGTATACATGTACTACTCTAAGGGAGGGAGTGCTGTTGATATTTAAAGGGGCATTTCATGATTTTAGCATCCTCTTTGAGGGCATGGTTCAAATTATAGATATCAACGAAAAAGGCTTATTTCCAAAATGTCAGTTGATTTGGACATTTAGTACTAAGTTATTATACATGTATGCATCACCAAATGCTACTGTAATTTCGGGGTAGTCTGGAAAACGGGGACCCCAAAAACGGGGACCCCTTAAAATCACCCCATAAAGTTACTGACAAATATTTAGGGGGTCCCAGTTTTTCAACTTTGGGGTCCCCGTTTTCCAGATTACCCTAGGTCAATCTGGAAAACGGGGACCCTAAAAAAATTCGTTTGTAGCATTATGAAGATATTTTAATTAAGGTGTCCCCGTTTTTTGGGTCCCCGTTTTCCACATTACCGGTCAATCTGGAAAACGGGGACCCTAAAAAATTCGTTTGTAGCATTATGAAGAGATTTTAAGGGGTCCCCGTTTTTGGGGTCCCCGTTTTCCAGATTACCCTAGGTCAATCTGGAAAACGGGGACCCTAAAAACGGGGACCCCAAAGTTGTGTATGTTGGACAAATATATGAGAAGTCCTTACTTTCATAAATTAAACTTGTAATATTTAGTATATCCATGCTGAATATATTGGCGAGATTTGGAGGCTCATCGGTACATATTAATGCATAAATATGTTATCTGTTTTCTGCTTAGCACCTCTGCAGGGATTATGCGGTCACCCAATCGATAAAACTATTTATCTTTTAGATTGTATTCAAATATGCCTACCTCTTTCTTTATAGAAATATGAGTAATCATTATAAGCTACTGAAGATAAAAGTAAACAGAATTGAATATAGGCCTAAGGGAACGTTCACAAATACTTAAAGGGGGCCTGATGCAAAAAAAATTCATTTACAGATCTCAAAAATTTCAGGCCCCTCCCCCCTTTTTGACATGAAAATTATGGGTCAACCCCATAGAAAAGCATATAAACTTAATTTTTCCAGGAACATTTGTGGTCATTTTTTTCAGGGCCCCCTTAGGAGGGTCATAAATTTTCAGGGCTACCTTTTTGCATCAGGCCCCCCTTACAAGTGTTTGTGAACGGTTCCTAATGCCAAATTGTAAACTTTGTCAGTATAAAGCGTGCTGAATACTTACTCAAACAAGCTTTTACAAGTTATATTATTTTGTGGCACAAAAGCTTCTCATTCACTGAGTAAATGTAATTTCTACACCAATTGAAGTTTTGTTGACCTAAGCTTACCTTCGGCCAGAAATATTATTTAGTTGTTTGTTGGCCACACTTCGCGTAATGTGTTAATTTTTCATGAACAACTTTCATGTTGTTACGGTATTTTATAAGATGCTAAATTAAAAAGTATTTAAAAAAACACACCCAAGATCCCAAATTAGCCCTGCATTTCAAGAATGCATTTATACTATGGGGTGCAGGGGTGCGAACCCCTTCCACACCCACCAAACTATAAACGCGCATTTTTTTTTTGCGAACATTGTATAAGGTCATGTGGTACTAAGGGCATTTCGCGATCCACAGCATCATCCTCCCACTTTTCTCAACAAAAAAAATTTAGATTTTTATATCACTGGAAACCTCTGGCTACATAATGTTTTTATACAGATTACAGATTAGCTTGACCAAGTGGTCAAATTTATTGACTTTTAAAACCAAACAAACAGGTTATCGTCAAACATAAGCACACACAAAAGCATAAAAGTACAAAATTAATACTATAAAATAAAAAATACTATAAAATAAAAAATACTTTCTCCAACTAGAAGATTGAAAAGCACTTTCGGGTTAAATACATAATATACATGTCATGTGACCTAGTGAAAGAAATTTCTTGCAGATTAATTCGTTTGGCAAAAATATCGTCCAATTTGAACACCGTTCTGGTATACCAGAACGAAATTACAATGTCATGTCTATGGAGCAGAAATAGGCCTAACACATCATGCATAACTCGCAAACGCAAAACTGAAATTTTGGCAATACGCTTTTTTCGTGGATATCTACTGAAAAATGTCGTAAAAAGAGGATGCTAGTATAAAAGAACACTTTGAATCCCATACGCACTTTTCTTTTCTTTTTTCCAAAAACTATAAAAAGAGAAGCCGGGAAGAGTTCACATTTCATAGGGCATGTTTTTCCCATATAGTCCCGCATCTAAAATAATTAACCGTGTGAATAACAAAATACCTTCAATGTGTTTGGTCAAACAAACCATTTTTATTGACTTCCCCTGTCCCAAGAAAAAATACCAACACGCATGCGTCATTGTCCCTTTAACAACCTCAAACTCTGACTCAAATCAGCTGATCCGACCACAATACCTGTTTATTACCAGATCGTTCTTGTCAGATTTGTAACAGAGTCTGTTTCTCAGTAAGTTTTATTTACATGTGGCTATGTTTTGGTTGTGAAAGCTTTTGGCACGCTGTGATGAGGCCCGATTACATACAATAACATCAGTAGACTGGCGAAACTGGACTCGTATGTTACCCATGTTTTGTGTTTATTCGACTCTTAATTTACCTTCTAAAGTTTCGAATTCATGATACATTGCTTACGCCAAGCCCATTTAACACAAGGGTAGCGTTTGTTTTAGAGATAAACTTTAAGAAAGTTCATCTTTGCGATATCAACTTTGCTCTACATCTCTTGACAGAGATCGCTGTGGTAGACAGAAAAGTTTAGGGACAAAACATTCCGATACAGTGAGTGTGGATTAACTTTGTCAAGCAGGGTGATAATGATTAGCCAAGGGCAGTTTGCAAGACAACACGACTATAGTGGTGGTAAGCCAGTGGTGCAACAAGCTGAGAATTTATACCACTTTCAGGAGTCAAATATGGAGGAGATACAACGTAAACATGGGAAAGAGAGTGTCCAAAAAGTGGAACCCAAAACACTTGAGCCAACGGTGGAATCAGATGTGCACACTTTTGTGGTACCGAATCTATCATGTATTGCTGGCAGTGGGAATGCTAGTTGTGATGTAGCACAAGATGATGATGAACAGAGTGATGATGAACTTTCAACATGCGACAGAGAGAATGGAGAGAATGACATCAACAGATCAGCAGAGATGTCAGACAACATGTTGGATGTTCGGCATGATCGGGGCATGAGAACAAGAGGAAACAGGTATTGGTAGGCCTATATTGAAAACATAGTCTTCCATCTAAATAAATTCACACATGTTTGTAAAACGTATAACGTTTGCTGGGTCGTATTTGACATTCCTTTACAAAAAAAATCCGATATTTATAACATAACTAAGTACTTAAAAGTAGGGACTATTTGACTTGGTTTATTATCTGTTGGTACCAAGAACATGGTTTTTTTTGTTTTTTGTTTGTTTGTTTTTTGTTGTTGTTTTTATTCAAAATGTTGTTTTTAGGTGTGTTTTGTTAAACAGACAAAACAACAATTTCAAGGCATTATAAAATACATAGCAATATCACCAAGTTGTACGGGTCTACCCAGCTAGCTCCATACAAACCACTTTTCTCAGTGGTTCAAGTTCACATGCAAATGATTTCAAAACGATCACTAATCGTTGATTCATGGTGCAGTACGCTGGTTTTGATTCATTTTAATTCTATAAACTGCTATGATTCAGCCCGTGTTTTACAAAGAACAAAAAGTTAATCGTTGTGGTTTGGAGAGCTTGTCAAACTTTTTCTGACCCCGACTCCCCGACCGACTTGACTGTATTGACTGTGATACCATATTGGTGCTACATGCTGTTTGACAGGTGGAAAACAAAGGAACTTCTTTATGTCCTGATGTTTTTAAAGGCCTGCATATATTGCGTTTTCTCGGTGCAAAATCAGCAATATACTAGTATGTTAAATATCTTCATTCATTTGTAAACACTTATTTAATGGACAAAATAACATTGTGATGGGGGGGGGGCACGTAACATTATATACTTCATGCTATCCAGATTTTGATTTCCTTTGAAGAAAAATATCTCTTTCCCATCATCGTATGCTTTGTAAATTGTAGTATACATGTAGTAATGTCAACGCCAACCAAGATTTCACAGTAAACACGATAGATAGAAGGTTTTGTTTCCGACATAAAATAGCATTTTAATAAATAGCATGTTCAACAAAATGTAAAACATGGAAGTTGCTATGTACATATCACATATGTTGACCTTGCCCGTTCATGGCTGATCAGAGTCAAATTACCATTCAAACCATACTAAAATGTTCAAACAGTCCAGGCTCAAAGGCCCAAGGCAACGTAGAAACAAAAGGGCCACTGGAATTAAATGATGTGATGTGTCTATCAAAACATTGCAGAAAACCGAGGAATATATTTTTGTATAAAATAATTTTTATATGCAAAACTGCTTGTCACTTGTTCAGATTAAGTTGGAGCCCGGAATAAGATAAATGCTTTGGAATATTTTAATGCATGTCTTCCAACGCAATTTGCCACCGTGATGAATCATGAACAAACTGGGAAGATACAATTGGTACTCACACATTTAGCCCGGATTATAAGTAGGGCAAATACAAAATGTAATTTGCCTGAAAAATAAACAGTGAACACAATGGGTGTTTTCACGCGTGCATAGACACTGTGTCAACGATTGTTTATTCGTACCCACAAACCCGTGAGTAAATATAAATCAGCTGGGCACTTGTTAATGTGCAAAACATGTAGGCTCCCTATATAAGACCTATTTTTAGATAGGCCTAGTAATTATTTTGTAAAGCCAATTTTATTATTATAAAGGCCTAAAAAATTGAAAAGGGTTTCACGTCCTTACATGTTGAACAGTGAAGAGGGAGGGAGGTGTTTGTTGTTGTTGTTGTTGTTGCTATAAAAGTAACAAATATAGGAGTTTTCACGTAAAATTGACATGCAAACTGATTTTGCTAGCAGTTTTCAGGAAAATGATAAGGTCCAGTTTTAATTTTTATGAAGGGTTAAATCCCTTCCACTACAAGTGATTCTTACTGACTAATTAACTTGCATTATATACGTTTTACTGAAGTATTTCAACAATTTGATATGAACATTGAAAAAACAAATATGCACAGATCGAGGGGAGTGAGATGGGCGCGAAACGAATTTTTTTTTTATTTGGCCTAAACTAGAACCACATAAGGGACGCACCATTAGATATTGGGGGCTGGATATTTAAGTTTTTGAAAAGAAAATTTGTCTTGCCATCAAAAAAATTGCCCCACCTCGGTGGAAAAAGAAGTAAAATTTTTAGGCCTAATTATGATGCCCCCAGGGGTAAAATTTCCAACTCCCCATTCTCAACCTGCCAGAAATCGCTTCCCGGGCCTGCGGGTTTTTTTTTCTGCATCCATAACGGGACGCAAAATTTTATTAAATCCTAGGCCTATAAACCCTAACCCTAACACTTAGGCCTATCCTAACCCTAAACCTTTCCTATGTGTTCCTATGGGTTATAAAATTTTGGCGTCCCGTCATGGTTGCAGAAAAAAATTACCCGGCCTGCCAAAAAATCTTTACCCCCCCGCAAACGTTGCATATTTAAGCATTTTCGAACTGTTCTCCTAAGCTTTTTATGACCATTTAATAAATACTTTAGGCCTACTTGTGATATAATTGCAATAATTATGAGTCCCCCCATTACATGGGTATAATTTCCAACTCCCCCGAGTGTCCCCTGACAAAAATGAAAAAGTGCCCCCCTGACAAAAAATGAAAGAGGAAATTGGGATGGCTAAAGAAAATGAAGAAAAGGGGAAAGGAGCACCCTTTTCACCAAAATTCACAGACAATTCACTCCGATTATGGGCCAAAATAGTATTAAACCAAATTTTTGCGCACATTGTCCAAATATTCCCTTTTTATAATTTATATAGGCTATATCCCACCTAAAATACCGGGTCAAAATGATGCAACTGGGAATTATTTTTCGTCTTTGCCTGCGAAATGTTTCCCCCCCCCCAGATAGCTGGCTATACGCCCCAATATCCCTGTCAGAAAGACACGTTTAAAGTTTTAAGCCTCTTTATCATCTTTGTTTTTTGTTATATATTTGTTTGTTGTTTAGGAGACCTATTTTATTGACGGAGAGGATGCGACAGAAGCGACAGACATTGCAGGACATGGCTAAGCCATTGAAAGCTTGGCTCTATGAGCACAAAGATAACCCGTATCCCACCAAGACAGAGAAAGCACTGTTAGCTGTCGGCTCACAAATGACGCTGGTGCAAGTAAGTTTTCAACCTGGGTGCTAGTCTTGATTCAAGCCCGTATCCACCCGGGATCTGTAATATAAACTGGCTATGAAAGTAAGTATAGGCCCTATATACACACCGGGGCCTACACAATACACATAATTAAAAAAATAATCCAAATGACGATACAACTGCTCATGTCAGAGGGATATTAAAGGAGTATTTCGTGATCCTAGCATCCTCTTTTTATGACATTTTTCAGAACATATCCACGAAAAAAGCATATTCCCAAAATTTCAGTTGATTCCGATTTTGCGTTTGCGAGTTATGCATGATTATGTGTATATTACACTGCTCCATAGACATTACGTTGTAATTTCGTTCTGGTGCACCAGAACGAAATTCAAATTTCGCGATATCTTTACTAAACGAATTAATCTGCAAGAAATATTTTGTACATAAACATTATGTAGCCAGAGTATTCCAGTGATATAAAAATCTCAACTTTTTTTGAGAAAAGTGGGGCCATGAGGCTGTGGATCACGAAATGCCCTTTTAACACCTAAAAGACGCACCATTAGATATCAAGGGGCGTGGTCCCGGGGGCGTGGTAGGTTTTTGAAGAATTGTCTCGCCATCTGAGCAAAAAAAAACCTCAGGCACCCAGTGCATCTGCCCCACCTCAAATCAAAAAAATAAAATTTGCTCCAACTGATCGGTCCAGAATATTGGTGTCATGTCATGCACCCAGGAGGAAAAAGCCTTAGGTATATGTTTTCTGGTTGTCCGTCCATCTGTTCGTCCATTCGTCATTCCGTCTGTCCGGCCGGCCGACAGTCCCAGGTTGCCGGAGTGCAATTCCTCGGAACTGGTAATCAGAGTGATATGATTTGGTGGAGAGTGACAATTCACGGTCTTCAAATTCCATTAGGTTTTTGTCTCAAAATATGCTAATTTGGTAACTAGATTAGGTACATAGATTAAAACTGACAATTTAACACAGCCTCAAAATGTGTTCTATTATGCTCCTCTCGGACAAGATAAAATGAAAATGTCTTGAATATGTTGACTTACTTAAAATTACGCTGTCTTAATATTCCAGGTATCCAACTGGTTCGCAAACGCCCGAAGACGTCTGAAGAATACCGTACGTCATCCTGGCTTGAGCTGGAGTAAACGTATCAAAATGTACAACAGTCATGTCACTGGCAACGCAGAAAGACTCAGCATCTGCTCCTCTGCATCATCCATTTCAGATGTCGCATTTGAAGGTACATTATTCTTATTTATTCATAATATTGGGCAAGGGATACGTCCACCGACAGGGGCGTATACCAGCTGGTGGAGAGGGTGCACGAAGTCCAGGGGCCCCGAGCAATAGCGAAAATGAAATAAGGGGGGAAAAGAGAAAGAAAGATGTTTAAAAGGCCCGCATTGCTTCTTTTCCATGGCCCATTATGCTCTTGCTACGCCCCTGCGTTCATGATTAGTTCCCTGAGAGATTTGGGAATTTCTGAACAAGGATGTACAGATATAATTTGCTTTTCAGTACGAGATGTTGATTGGTTTGAAATCATCTTGTATTTGGGCCTGTCAACAATGAGGTTTGTGTTCTGCGTTGTTTCGAAGGTGAAATGAATGATCAACATGCGACGTTTTGTTCTGGCCATAGGCTTCAACACCACGTTTTGGGATATGTTCCAAAATTATCAAAAGCTATCTCAAGAACCACTGAACCAATATTGGGCTTGTTTGCACTCATTTTAATGCATTTTTCATGCTGATTCCAGGTGGTGTATGACGTGCAGTCCCTAAATTCAGTAAATTTTCATCGTCAACCGTGTAATTGAATGGGATTATTTTGAAATTTTAAAACGCTTGAAATATCACAAACAAATAGGCCTATGTTGATAAATAATATAAATACAAGCTAAAACCGTTGGGGTTCGATAATGAACCCCACAAAACTAACCGAGTATATGGAAAATGCCATACGGCCGGGCGGTTTCACGAGTTGCCGGCTCGATCATGTCATCCGCCGCCTGGCTGATTCAAAATAAGGTCATGCAGTTGTACAATTCTGATATTTTTTTTTAAATTGGAACATGTCGTCTGCACTGCATGTGAAGAGGGTTAGGCCTATAGGCCTACATTGATATGTTATGTATGTAGGCTACATGTACATTGCGTTGGATTGGTTTAATATTAACAGCTATACAAGTATTTGATAGGTAAATAATATAGGCATATTCTTCTTTTTCCTCCACAGATGAAGAAGTCGCAGACGATATGACCGTCTCACAACTCAACTGCTATGAAACTGTCAGTAACTACTCATCAAGACCGCCCTCTACTATGTCACAAGATCCTCACATGTCAGCAGAGTATATGAGTCCAGATTCACCTCACGATGAGGGCGCACATCACAAGAGCCAACATTCCATTTTACATAGATATCTAAATGACTCATTTGAACATGCACAGAGATACCAACAACAACATCATCATCAGAATGCAGAGTGCACAGCAAGACGGCGAAATGGTTCAGGCACAGGATCAGTGAGCTCACATGATTATGAGGATGTTAGTTTATCAAGACTTTCACCACAGATGACATCAAATGAGACATATCAACAAGGTAGTGCTTTCTTTGATGGTAGGTTTATTGTGTATATCATATCAGTGACTTAGGTAGGCCCATAACACTGTGGATTGTTATCAAATCTTCAATATATCATTCATTTCATTTCATTCAGCTGAAAAGTTGTTGAAGTCTCCCAACAGTTTTTGTACATAAGACCAATAGGATATGCTTTGCCTTCCTTTCAGGTCTTCTTTTACCATGCAATATGGTGCAGAGAACATTATCTTCTGGGGGATTGGAATAGTAGAAACATGATAGAAACAATCCCGCAGCTCAAAATCAGTCCCCGGGGGGTGGCACTTCAATATGAAATGAATATAGGTGTAGGGCTGGCACTTTCGCAGTAAGGGGCATTCGGTGAGAGCAAAATGTAAAAAATATGGGGTCATTGGGTGAGAGCATGATATGGTGCAGAGAACATAATAATGGTCATTTATTAAGGGTGGTAATTACTTTTTTAGATATCTACTGACACGGAAAATAAGATCAACGCTTTTGCAACATCACGTTACAGAATAATCCTGTACATCAAGTACACTGACCATGTCAGTAATGAAAGGATCTATACAGTCAACAACACTGAACTTCTTAATATCAAGTCTGTCAAGTCACGACAACTACGATTCCTGGCACATATCCTGAGGATGCTGAAAGATTTAATCTGCAGAAGATATGTTCTCTGAACCATATTGCATGGTAAAAGAAGACCTGAAAGGCAAAGCACATCCTATTTGTCTACAAAAACTGTTGGGGAACTTCAACAACTTTCCTTCCTGCATCCTCAGGATATGCCCAGGAACCGTAGTTGTCGTGACTTGACAGAGTTGATAAGAATTAAGTTTAGTTTGGTGACTGTATAGATCCTTCCATTACTGACATGGTCAGTGTACTTGATGTGCAGGATTATTCTGTAACGTGATGTTGCAAAAGTGTTAATCTTATTTTCCATGTCAGTAGATATCGCCCAGAAATCAGCCAGGATTTCACCTTATTCTACAAAACGGTTGATCGTATGCCAAATTAGGGATATGCATTCGAAGCGGAATTTATTTCTGCGCATTATGACACCTATATGTTGCAAAGCTCCCAATATTGATGTCGCAGCGTATATTTAAATCGAAGAACCCAAGATTTGAAAGTTGCAGCAAAATCTTATTACCTTTTATTCAGTAGCCATTGAAGGTTTTTAAACTATTCAAACATGAAAGTGCAACTTTTTATTTCGTTACTTCCTTGGGTTTTAGATCACCATTTCTTTAATTCTCATCCAATTTCAACAAGTGAGGTCTTTGGCTAAAGGATCATATAGGTACTGGCTGCTGGTTTTAATTTTAACATATTCATCTTTGTTTAGGATATACAGAGGTGAACATAACTGGTACCTTAATTATTTGGCTTACTGTATTATGTTTTATAGCAGTATTTACCTCTCTAATTCATGATATCATTCTATCGCAGACTTTTCGAGTAGTGACATAAGTACAGCCATCAAGAACAGACTAGATTCGTCTCTGTCAAGGTATGTATTCTCTTATTATATACACTAAGCCAAAAAAAGAAACTTATAATTTGTCACAAGGTCATATCTTAAAATCCTGTGCATCAAAATGAACCCAAAATTACACACAGGATTACTTCAACTCTTTGGAAATTGTCATCTGAAGGATCTTTTACGCATTCTCACAGATTTCTTGTGCTGGGTGCCATTTATTGAATGTTGTCCAGGAAGCTGTTCCAATGTCAGTGCATTTTGTTGTTGTGTCAGTTGCACAACTGCTTGGTTACTGACATGAGTTTCGAGTTGAGTATTGAAGTAATCCTGTGTGTAATTTTGGTCCATTTTAATGCACAGGATTTTAAGATATGACCTTGTGAAAAATTAGAGACAGAGAACCGGGACGCGATTATTTTTTTTCGTACATCATTTTTGTAAATTTTGATTTTCGGGACTCGCCCGCCATCTTGATACATAATGAATATATATAATTACAGAAAAATGCTGCTGCCACCAACGATAGCTAGCGATATAGGCTACGTAAATCTCGTATTTATATAAGGACTTATTTTTTGTCACTGTCCTCACGTCGGTGAACGGAGTCGCAAGTCCATCGCACTACGTGCTCTATATTCTTCGTCCATGATTGAATATACAACGGAATGATTTGAATGTTCACATTTGAAATAATTGCAAGGAGTGTTTCCGGGAGTGATTCTCAATCTTTTAGTCACTCAAGTAGGAACAAATCTTTACCAAATGAGTATTTTGTTGAAAGAATTTGATTTTCATAATTTTTCAATCTTTTGCCTAATTAAGTTAGGGACAAATCCTTTCAAATTAAAAAAAGAAATCTCATTAGGAGTACATTAGGGGTAAGTAACTATACAGACTTTTTATTTGACGTATGATATTTGATGTAACATATCTACCTTATTTAATCTAGTCCCATTCTATTTCCAGTAATGTTTAAGTTCTAACGAATATTTGATGACGTAAAATCGATAATATATTTCTACCAGGTATTATATGTAACATATTATCGATTTTATGACATCAAACATTCGTTAGATCTTAAACAGTACTGGAAATAGAATGGGACTAGATTGAATAACGTAGATATGTTACATACAATATTATACGTCGAGTACTTGGAGTCTGCAGCTGCCCTTACACTTGATTTGATGGTGAAATCCATTTCAATCAATTTTTTAATCTGTTTTATTTTGATCCCTATCATCAACCGTTAAAAGATTGAAATATTTCAATCGGCCAATTTAAGAGAGTATTGAATAAATAATAATAATAAATAAATTTTGGATTTATAAAGCGCCTTTCTCCAGATCTTAGAGGACTCAAAGCGCTGTAATTTCGCTGCAATGGTGAATCATCACAATCAGATCGCATCAACTTGGCCAGTTGCTGCCGAACGGCGCAAGCGATGGTCTGTTGTTCATAAGACATATTTTAACCTACAAATATGGGGTATTTGACGTATTATCATATATTCATATGTGTACAAAACCCCAATACATAATTCTTGCTTTTGCATGATATTGAGTATCTTTGATGATATCCACATGCAAAAGCGTAACAAACCCAGTAATGGAGCACTTTTTAGCTGTACATTCAAGTCATTGAAAATTAATATCGTGCAAGTCATTAATCTGTTGTTGTTTTTCTTGTTAATTTTTCTTGCAGCAAAGAAGAAGAAGACACATATTGGAAAGAGATCAACGCAGCATTAGCACTCACCAACATGGCTAGATCATGCCGCCAACAACTACCCATAGTATCTTGCTTCAGATGAACCCACGACCAATGGTATACCACGAGCTGTTCATAGCATGCATGGATCCAAATGGTTTCAAGTCACAGGCCCGGTCACAGGCAGGCAACAGAGGATGATTTAAGGAAGACCCTCATGCATTGCAAAAGTGTTATCACAGAGTTTCAACTGCCACTTTGCTTTTCAAATCCCATTGAATATTGTGCAAAAGATGTTGTTTTAAAATTGTCTGTGTGTCATTATAACTTGGTCGATTTCATAACAAAAGTGATGTGTGTTTAAAGGATAATTCACACCTTCTGTAGATAACATAAAATGTGTAATCGACCAGCATATTCACAGCGTTTTTAATGTAAATATAACTGTACAAATTCAAATTTAACCATGCACTTCTATGCAGTATAGCAGAGCAGTGGTGTCATGTTACTCGCACTGCACACCTACTGCACAGTTAAGCCAGTGGGGTGTTGGGTAGTACTTAAATCATCCTCTGCAGGCAACATAAGTGTGTTTTGCCAGACTGCAGGTGTTACTGTGTATGGCTTTAGCTTCCTTTTTTGTATTTCTTGTAACGTTTAAGGCATTATATTGACAAGCCCATTTGAAATATTGAAACATTCATCAATCATTTCGGTAACATTTTTGAAATTGCTATTATCATTAAGAAAATCGTAAATGGTGTGAAAACCTGTTTTGTCAAACTTTAAGTACACAGACTTTTTACCAGTTGAAATAAACTTATTTCAGACCACTTGTTTACATACATCTTTGGCATTCTGCGTCTCATCTACATTAAGGGGATACTACACCCCTCGATAAATGTGTGTCTATTTTTGCATTTGTCTCCAAAACTAATAACACAGTGGTAACAAAAGTTATGTATATTATAGGGGCAAGGAATCCAGTTACTACACTGGAATTTCAGTGACCCTAGACAAGCGGTTCGTTATTATGATCAGAAATAAGGTACCGCTAGGATGTACCTCGTTTCCTATCATATATACTGAACCTTGTCTTGAGTCACTGAAATTTCAGTGTAGTAATTGCCCCAATAATATACATAACTTTTGTTACCAGTGTGTAATTATTTTGTGAGAAAAATGCAAAAATAGTCACAAATTTACCACATGGGTGTAGTACCCCCTTAAACTCAGACCATAATTTAAAAGCATAAATAGAAAGGGGGGATGACATCAGATATTATTTGATTGTATTGAAGTATAGTTGGTGTTTTATTGTATGTACATTGTAGCAACAGAAAGATATTTTATTGTACATCATGACTGGTATTTTACAAGTCCATGTACAAGATCGTGCATTGTATATATTACCCTCGGATATTACCGTAATTTTAGGGGGGCTTAAGTTTCGTTGCAAATTTGCCAAAAATTCGTGTAATTTTTTTTTTATCAACCATTTGAAAAAAAACCCATATACCGGTAATAGAAAACCTGCTTCTGTTAAAAAAACTTTTTATCATAGTTTCGTGTCCGACTCTAGTGGAGTTATTTATCTGACTTCAGTCTGCGTTAATTGTTATACATTATAATGTGTGTATATAAATTAAGGGACTTACACCACAAAGAGCAAGAGATGTTTTGGCCTTTTTGAAATTTATGTATTTATCAATTGAGTGATACTACCTGGTGTGTTCTCACATATTGATGAAACCATATGCATGCTTTTAACAAAACACATAAATTGTAAGATTTTTAAACAATTGTGGAAGTTTTGTGATGCTATATATATAGTCGTACGTAGATGTAGTTGAGATAAGTTAACATGGGTTTACAGTTTGGATATGTTCTATGCACTTCAATTTGTGGCATTGAAGATTTCAAGGGTTCGAAATTGCGCGAAAGCAAAATCATTGTGTTGCAATTCATATTGCGACGGTTTAAGGGGGTACTACACCCCTGGTCAATTTTGTGCCTATTTTTGAATTTTTCTCAAAAATTATAGCACATTGGTGACAAGTAAGATATATATATTATAGGGGCAAGGACTACAACTACTGCACTGAAAATTCAGCAACTCAAGGCAAGTAGTTATTGATTTATTGATCAAATATTGGTTTTCCCTCATTTTTGACTGTAACTCCACAACTTTTGTCTGTGGTGAAATAAAATTTCCAGTGCAGTAGTTGTAGTCCTTGCCCCTATAATATACATATCTTACTTGTCACCAATATGCTATAATTTTTGAGAAAAATGCAAAAATAGGCACAAAATTGGGCAGGGGTGTAGTACCCCCTTAATGAACTATGAATTGAAGCTATTAGGCTGCGATCACATAGAAGTATAGGCCTACTCTATACGGTATACGGTATTCGATATAGGCCTACGAAATACGCTCATTCGATCAGGCTGAGTTCATATAGTATACTCCTATGTGAATTCAGCCTGATCGAATGAGCGTATAGCGAATACCGTACACAGTATACTTCTATGTGATCGCAGCCTTAGGCATATAGGCCTACCTCATTGGCTTTACAGTAAGATCTAATGTACGACATTGTATAGCTGTTGATTAGGCCTATAAGAAGCATTTCTCGTTGTGATGATTTCATAATGTCGAATAACGGTTTACTATAAGCCGTCCCTATTATAACCTGTGAAGTGCCTTTGCCGGGCGCGAGTAGCGACAAAGGTAACAATGACTTTGTACCGTTAAAAAAATCGGTAATCTCGCCCTCTGGAGTATAATATTACTTATACTACTAGGCGGTTACCCGTATTTCGCGGTTCTCGGCTGTCATAGTTATTGGCTTTTGCAGATCTCAAACGTGGGCTTCCTTGGCCAAAGTTACACCCACCGACCAAGTTTGAGCTCCATGAGCAATTTGAAATCTTTGTTTTTTGACCTATGACCTCTCAACAGTATAGGTCTGACAGAAAGGTCACAATGGAACTTTTGTTTGTGAGTCCAATTTCCACCTACCCACCAAGTATGAGCTCCATAGGCAATTTGAAATTTTTACCTTTTTGACCTTTGACCTCTTAACCGTAGGTCTGAAGAAAATGTCACCGTGGAAACGTTTGTTTGTTAGTCCAAGGTCCACCCACCTACCAAGTTTGAGATCCATAGGGACAATTGAAAATTTTGACATTTCTTGACCTATGACCTCTTAACCGTAGGTCTGACGAAAAGATCACAGTGGAAACTTTTGTTTGTTAGTCCAAGGTCCATCCACCCACCAAGTTTGAGCTCAATGGGAGCAATTTGAAATTGTTACCTTTCTTGACCTATGACCTCTTAACCGTAGGTATGATGAAAAGGTCACCGTGGAAACTTTTGTTTGTTAGTCCAAGGTCCACCCACCCACCAAGTTTGAGCTCCATAGGGGCAATTTGAAATTGTTACCTTTCTTGACCTATGACCTCTTAACCGTGAGTCTGACAAAAAGGTCATCGTGGAAACTTTTATTTGTTATTCCAAGTTCCATCCACCCACCAAGTTTGAGCTTCATAGGGGCAGTTTGAAATTTTTACCTTTCTTGACCTTTGACCTCTTAACCGTTGGTCAACACAATGGCATGGCTAGATTTGCCATTTAAAGTATTTGAAATTAGACTTCAATTGAACTTGACCCCGTCCTTGACCTTTGACCTTAAAAAATATAAACTCGTTCTTCCTCATACCAAGCTGCACCCACCCACCAAGTTTGAGCCCCGTATGACCTACGGTGGCCTCACATTAGCAGTCACAGACAAACAGATCTACAGACAGATCCACAGACAGAGAATAGCGTATTATTATATAGATTTATAAGGACTGTTTATAATTGTATGCTATTCGGCAATATGCGGAGTTTACAACAGAATTTATTAATTTTGTTATATGTTTCATAGGGCGTTTTTAAAACTCGATTAACACACTGTATCCAAATTTTTGGTACCCATCAATTTCCGGTGATATGGATAAGACTACGGTACCGCATCAAAATGCATGCTAGCGTGCTATCCATGGACGTCAACATCAAGTCTCAAGTTTTCGGACATTTTCTTAAAATATCAAACGCTATCTCAAGAACCACTGAACCAATACTAGGCTTGTTTGTACTCATTTTAATGCATTTTTCATGCTGATTCCAAATATGGTCATGAAAATAAATAATTATGAATTTTTTGATTTTTTTTTTTTTTAAAAACTATTGAAACTTTTCGTCTGCAATCGACACCAGCAAGTTTTAAGTAAAGAACGGACCCAAGACGATAATCATTTTCCCTAAATACGTGTTTTTGTTTTTGTTTTATTACATGTTCCTCCTAATTCCAGTCATCTCATACATGTACAAATCCGAAAAGAATAAAAAAGTGGGTTTTTTCGACATTTTAATATCGCCATCAACGATTAGGCCTAACGTTGATGACGGTAATTGCTCATTCTGTTTAAGTTGGAACTATAGTTTTAACATTGGTGGTGCTTACTACTGGCTAATGTATAAAGAACTATTTTATTTACTCTAAATTATACTGTAGAATAGAAGTTTTGTAACTTTTCTAGCATTACCTATATTATACACGGTAGAGTAACATAATTTAAAGAAGGTTGTTAACTATGTAAATTGATAATAAATAGTTTTTCATGATACAGTTCAAACGTGATTGTCATGCTTGTTGTGCGGTATGTATCAGTGGCGTAGCCAGTGTGGATGTCTCCCCTCTCCACCCCGCTTATCATAGCCGTCGCGTCGGTGAACGAGAGGCGTTTGCGACAAAGAAAATTGGGATCAACAATAGACAATATTTTGGGTGTGATCCTTTTCCAATTTGCCTGTTGACTTTGCTACAATAGAAATATTGATTATAAACGTAAAAGCATGTTGAATTTTTTTTTGAAAATATTGCTGTGCACCCCAAAACCGGTTTGCAGAGGTTTTAAAGAGCCTAAAACGTTTTTATGAACATTCAGAAACATTTTTGAAATCTAATTGATGATACAAACCATAAACAGTGTTGTTTTTTTTACAAGTTTAGGTTTTCGAAGATAACACAGTTATTCACATATTAACACACTTATTCGCACGTTGCTATCTACTAAAGATAACACTTATTCACACATTGCTATCTACTGAAGATAACACACCTATTCACATATTGCTATCTCCTGAAAATAACACACTTATTCGCACATTGCTATCTACTGAAGATAACACACTTATTCACACATTACTATCTACTGAAGATAACACAATTATTCACACATTGCTATCTACTGAAGATAACACACTTATTCGCACATTGCTATCTACTGAAGATAACGCACTTATTCACACATTGCTATCTACTAAAGATAACACACTTATTCGCACATTGCTATCTACTGAAAATAACACACTTATTCGCACATTGCTATCTACTGAAGATAACACACTTATTCACACATTACTATCTACTGAAGATAACACACCTATTCGCACATTGCTATCTACTGAAGATAACACACTTATTCACACATTACTATCTACTGAAGATAACACACTTATTCACACATTGCTATCTACTGAAGATAACACACTTATTCGCACATTGCTATCTACTGAAGATAACACACTTATTCGCACATTGCTATCTACTGAAGATAACACACTTATTCACACATTACTATCTACTGAAGATAACACACCTATTCACATATTGCTATCTACTGAAGATAACACACTTATTCACACATTGCTATCTACTGAAGAATACAGTTATTCACACATTGCTATCTACTGAAGATAACACACTTATTCACACATTGCTATCTACTGAAGATAACACACTTATTCACATATTGCTATCTACTGAAGATAACACACTTATTCACATATTGCTATCTACTGAAGATAACACACTTATTCACACATTGCTATCTACTGAAGATAACACACTTATTCACACATTGCTATCTACTGAAGATAACACACTTATTCACACATTGCTATCTACTGAAGATAACACAATTATTCACACGTTGCTATCTACTGAAGATAACACACTTATTCACACATTGCTATCTACTGAAGATAACACACTTATTCACACATTGCTATCTACTGAAGATAACACAATTATTCACACATTGCTATCTACTGAAGATAACACACTTATTCACATATTGCTATCTACTGAAGATAACACAGTTATTCACACATTGCTATCTACTGAAGATAACACACTTATTCACACATTGCTATCTACTGAAGAACACAATTATTCACACGTTGCTATCTACTGAAGATAACACACTTATTCACACATTGCTATCTACTGAAGATAACACACTTATTCACACATTGCTATCTACTGAAGATAACACACTTATTCACCCATTGCTATCTACTGAAGATAACACAATTATTCACACATTGCTATCTACTGAAGATAACACACCTATTCACACATTGCTATATACTGAAGATAACACAGTTATTCGCACGTTGCTATCTACTGAAGATAACATTTATTCACACATTGCTATCTACTGAAGATAACACACCTATTCACATATTGCTATATACTGAAGATAACACACTTATTCACACATTGCTATATACTGGAGATAACACCTATTCACACATTGCTATCTACTGAAGATAACACACTTATTCACACATTGCTATCTACTGAAGATAACACCCTTATTCACATATTGCTATCTACTGAAGATAACACACTTATTCGCACATTGCTATCTACTGAAGATAACACACTTATTCACATATTGCTATCTACTGAAGAATACAGTTATTCACACATTGCTATCTACTGAAGATAACACACTTATTCACACATTGCTATCTACTGAAGATAACACAATTATTCACACATTGCTATCTACTGAAGATAACACAGTTATTCACACATTGCTATCTACTGAAGATAACACACTTATTCACACATTGCTATCTACTTGAAGATAACACACTTATTCACACATTGCTATCTACTGAAGATAACACACTTATTCACACATTGCTATCTACTGAAGATAACACACTTATTCACATATTGCTATCTACTGAAGATAACACAGTTATTCACACATTGCTATCTACTGAAGATAACACACTTATTCACACATTGCTATCTACTGAAGATAACACAGTTATTCACACATTGCTATCTACTGAAGATAACACACTTATTCACACATTGCTATCTACTGAAGATAACACACTTATTCACACATTGCTATCTACTGAAGATAACACAGTTATTCGCACGTTGCTATCTACTGAAGATAACACACTTATTCACATATTGCTATCTACTGAAGAATACAGTTATTCACACATTGCTATCTACTGGAGATAACACACTTATTCACATATTGCTATCTACTGAAGATAACACAATTATTCACACATTGCTATCTACTGAAGATAACACACTTATTCACACATTGCTATCTACTGAAGATAACACAATTATTCACACATTGCTATCTACTGAAGATAACACACTTATTCACATATTGCTATCTACTGAAGATAACACAGTTATTCACACATTGCTATCTACTGAAGATAACACACTTATTCACACATTGCTATCTACTGAAGATAACACACTTATTCACACATTGCTATCTACTGAAGATAACACACTTATTCGCACATTGCTATCTACTGAAGATAACACACTTATTCGCACATTGCTATCTACTGAAGATAACACACTTATTCACACATTACTATCTACTGAAGATAACACAGTTATTCACACATTGCTATCTACTGAAGATAACACACTTATTCACACATTGCTATCTACTGAAGAATACAGTTATTCACACATTGCTATCTACTGAAGATAACACACATTCACACATTGCTATATACTGAAGAATACAGTTATTCACACATTGCTATCTACTGAAGATAACACACTTATTCACATATTGCTATCTACTGAAGATAACACACTTATTCACACATTGCTATCTACTGAAGATAACACACTTATTCACACATTACTATCTACTGAAAATAACACACTTATTCACATATTGCTATCTACTGAAGATAACACACTTATTCACATATTGCTATCTACTGAAGATAACACACTTATTCACACATTGCTATCTACTGAAGATAACACACTTATTCACACATTGCTATCTACTGAAGATAACACACTTATTCACACATTGCTATCTACTGAAGATAACACAATTATTCACACGTTGCTATCTACTGAAGATAACACACTTATTCACACATTGCTATCTACTGAAGATAACACACTTATTCACACATTGCTATCTACTGAAGATAACACTTATTCGCACATTGCTATCTACTGAAGATAACACACTTATTCACACATTGCTATCTACTGAAGAATACAGTTATTCACACATTGCTATCTACTGAAGATAACACACTTATTCACATATTGCTATCTACTGAAGATAACACACTTATTCACACATTGCTGTCTACTGAAGATAACACACCTATTCACACATTGCTATATACTGGAGATAACACACTTATTCACATATTGCTATCTACTGAAGATAACACACTTATTCACACATTGCTATATACTGGAGATAACACACTTATTCACACATTGCTATCTACTGAAGAATACACTTATTCACACATTACTATCTACTGAAGATAACACACCTATTCACATATTGCTATCTACTGAAGATAACACACTTATTCACACATTGCTATCTACTGAAGATAACACAATTATTCACAAATTGCTATATACTGGAGATAACACACTTATTCACACACCCCTATCTACTGAAGATAACACAATTATTCACAAATTGCTATATACTGGAGATAACACACTTATTCACACATTGCTATCTACTGAAGATAACACAATTATTCACACATTGCTATCTACTGAAGATAACACACTTATTCACACATTACTATCTACTGAAGATAACACACTTATTCGCACGTTACTATCTACTGAAGATAACACACTTATTCACACATTGCTATCTACTGAAGATAACACACTTATTCACATATTGCTATCTACTGAAGATAACACACTTATTCACACGTTGCTATCTACTGAAGAACACAGTTATTCGCACATTGCTATCTACTGAAGATAACACACTTATTCACATATTGCTATCTACTGAAGAATACAGTTATTCACACATTGCTATCTACTGAAGATAACACACTTATTCACATATTGCTATCTACTGAAGAATACAGTTATTCACACATTACTATCTACTGAAGATAACACAGTTATTCACACATTGCTATCTACTGAAGATAACACACTTATTCACACATTGCTATCTACTGAAGAATACAGTTATTCACACATTGCTATCTACTGAAGATAACACACTTATTCACATATTGCTATCTACTGAAGATAACACACTTATTCACATATTGCTATCTACTGAAGATAACACACTTATTCACACATTGCTATCTACTGAAGATAACACACTTATTCACACATTGCTATCTACTGAAGATAACACACTTATTCAC
The DNA here is from genome assembly GCF_039555335.1 of Amphiura filiformis. Classification (NCBI taxonomy): domain Eukaryota; kingdom Metazoa; phylum Echinodermata; class Ophiuroidea; order Amphilepidida; family Amphiuridae; genus Amphiura; species Amphiura filiformis. The sequence goes on along the minus strand of NC_092633.1, from coordinate 43,732,531 downwards.
ACATTGCTATCTACTGAAGATAACACAATTATTCACACGTTGCTATCTACTGAAGATAACACACTTATTCACACATTGCTATCTACTGAAGATAACACACTTATTCACACATTGCTATCTACTGAAGATAACACACTTATTCACACATTGCTATCTACTGAAGATAACACAATTATTCACACGTTGCTATCTACTGAAGATAACACACTTATTCGCACATTGCTATCTACTGAAGATAACACAATTATTCACATATTGCTATCTACTGAAGATAACACAATTATTCACACATTGCTATCTACTGAAGATAACACACCTATTCACACATTGCTATATACTGAAGATAACACAGTTATTCGCACGTTACTATCTACTGAAGATAACACACTTATTCACACATTGCTATCTACTGAAGATAACACACTTATTCACATATTGCTATCTACTGAAGATAACACACTTATTCGCACATTGCTATCTACTGAAGATAACACACTTATTCACACATTACTATCTACTGAAGATAACACACCTATTCACATATTGCTATCTACTGAAGATAACACACTTATTCACACATTACTATCTACTGAAGATAACACACCTATTCACATATTGCTATCTACTGAAGATAACACACTTATTCACACATTGCTATATACTGGAGATAACACCTATTCACACATTGCTATCTACTGAAGATAACACACTTATTCACACATTGCTATCTACTGAAGATAACACACTTATTCACACATTACTATCTACTGAAGATAACACACCTATTCACATATTGCTATCTACTGAAGATAACACACTTATTCACACATTGCTATCTACTGAAGATAACACACTTATTCGCACATTGCTATCTACTGAAAATAACACACTTATTCGCACATTGCTATCTACTGAAGATAACACAATTATTCACACATTGCTATCTACTGAAGATAACACACTTATTCACACATTGCTATCTACTGAAGATAACACAATTATTCACACATTGCTATCTACTGAAGATAACACACTTATTCACACATTACTATCTACTGAAGATAACACACCTATTCACATATTGCTATCTACTGAAGATAACACACTTATTCACACATTGCTATCTACTGAAGATAACACACTTATTCGCACATTGCTATCTACTGAAAATAACACACTTATTCGCACATTGCTATCTACTGAAGATAACACAATTATTCACACATTGCTATCTACTGAAGATAACACACTTATTCACACATTGCTATCTACTGAAGATAACACAATTATTCACATATTGCTATCTACTGAAGATAACACACTTATTCACACATTGCTATATACTGGAGATAACACCTATTCACACATTGCTATCTACTGAAGATAACACACTTATTCACACATTGCTATCTACTGAAGATAACACACTTATTCACACATTACTATCTACTGAAGATAACACACCTATTCACATATTGCTATCTACTGAAGATAACACACTTATTCACACATTGCTATATACTGGAGATAACACCTATTCACACATTGCTATCTACTGAAGATAACACACTTATTCACATATTGCTATCTACTGAAGATAACACCCTTATTCACACATTGCTATCTACTGAAGATAACACACTTATTCACACATTGATATCTACTGAAGATAACACACTTATTCACACATTGCTATCTACTGAAGATAACACACTTATTCACACATTGCTATCTACTGAAGATAACACAATTATTCACACGTTGCTATCTACTGAAGATAACACACTTATTCACACATTGCTATCTACTGAAGATAACACACTTATTCACACATTGCTATCTACTGAAGATAACACACTTATTCACACATTGCTATCTACTGAAGATAACACAATTATTCACACATTGCTATCTACTGAAGATAACACACCTATTCACACATTGCTATATACTGAAGATAACACAGTTATTCGCACGTTGCTATCTACTGAAGATAACATTTATTCACACATTGCTATCTACTGAAGATAACACACCTATTCACATATTGCTATCTACTGAAGATAACACACTTATTCACACATTGCTATATACTGGAGATAACACCTATTCACACATTGCTATCTACTGAAGATAACACACTTATTCACACATTGCTATCTACTGAAGATAACACACTTATTCACACATTGCTATCTACTGAAGATAACACACTTATTCACACATTACTATCTACTGAAGATAACACACCTATTCACATATTGTTATCTACTGAAGATAACACACTTATTCACACATTGCTATATACTGGAGATAACACCTATTCACACATTGCTATCTACTGAAGATAACACACTTATTCACACATTGCTATCTACTGAAGATAACACACTTATTCACACATTACTATCTACTGAAGATAACACACCTATTCACATATTGCTATCTACTGAAGATAACACACTTATTCACACATTGCTATATACTGGAGATAACACCTATTCACACATTGCTATCTACTGAAGATAACACACTTATTCACACATTGCTATCTACTGAAGATAACACACCTATTCACACATTGCTATATACTGGAGATAACACCTATTCACATATTGCTATCTACTGAAGATAACACACTTATTCACACATTGCTATCTACTGAAGATAACACACTTATTCACATATTGCTATCTACTGAAGATAACACCCTTATTCACACATTGCTATCTACTGAAGATAACACACTTATTCGCACGTTGCTATCTACTGAAGATAACATTTATTCACACATTGCTATCTACTGAAGATAACACACCTATTCACATATTGCTATCTACTGAAGATAACACACTTATTCACATATTGCTATATACTGAAGATAACACTTATTCACACGTTGCTATCTACTGAAGATAACACACCTATTCACACATTGCTATCTACTGAAGATAACACTTATTCACACATTGCTATCTACTGAAGATAACACACCTATTCGCACGTTGCTATCTACTGAAGATAACACCTATTCACACATTGCTATATACTGGAGATAACACCTATTCACACATTACTATCTACTGAAGATAACACACCTATTCGCACATTGCTATCTACTGAAGATAACACACCTATTCACACATTGCTGTCTACTGACGATAACACACTTATTCACACATTGCTATCTACTGAAGATAACACCTATTCACACATTGCTATCTACTGAAGATAACACCTATTCACACATTGCTATCTACTGAAGATAGCACAGTTATTCGCACATTGCTATCTACTGAAGATAACACACTTATTCACACATTGCTATCTACTGAAGATAACACCTATTCACACATTGCTATCTACTGAAGATAACACCTATTCACACATTGCTATCTACTGAAGATAGCACAGTTATTCGCACATTGCTATCTACTGAAGATAACACACTTATTCACACATTGCTATCTACTGAAGATAACACAATTATTCACACATTGCTATATACTGAAGATAACACACATTCACACATTGCTGTCTACTGAAGATAACACACTTATTCGCACATTGCTATCTACTGAAAATAACACACTTATTCGCACATTGCTATCTACTGAAGATAACACAATTATTCACAAATTGCTGTCTACTGAAGATAACACAATTATTCACAAATTGCTGTCTACTGAAGATAACACACTTATTCACACATTGCTATCTACTGAAGATACCACACTTATTCACACATTGCTATCTACTGAAGATAACGCACTTATTCACAAATTGCTATATACTGAAGATAACACTTATTCGCACATTGCTATCTACTGAAGATAACACCTATTCACACATTGCTGTCTACTGAAGATAACACACTTATTCACACATTGCTATCTACTGAAGATAACACAGTTATTCACACATTACTATCTACTGAAGATAACATTTATTCACATAATGCTATCTACTGAAGATAACACACCTATTCACACATTGCTATATACTGGAGATAACACACTTATTCACATATTGCTATCTACTGAAGATAACACACTTATTCACATATTGCTATCTACTGAAGATAACACACTTATTCACATATTGCTATCTACTGAAGATAACACACTTATTCACATATTGCTATCTACTGAAGATAACACACTTATTCACACATTGCTGTCTACTGAAGATAACACACCTATTCACACATTGCTATATACTGGAGATAACACACTTATTCACATATTGCTATCTACTGAAGATAACACACTTATTCACACATTGCTATATACTGGAGATAACACACTTATTCACACATTGCTATCTACTGAAGAATACACTTATTCACACATTACTATCTACTGAAGATAACACACCTATTCACATATTGCTATCTACTGAAGATAACACACTTATTCACACATTGCTATCTACTGAAGATAACACAATTATTCACAAATTGCTATATACTGGAGATAACACACTTATTCACACACCCCTATCTACTGAAGATAACACAATTATTCACAAATTGCTATATACTGGAGATAACACACTTATTCACACATTGCTATCTACTGAAGATAACACAATTATTCACACATTGCTATCTACTGAAGATAACACACTTATTCACACATTACTATCTACTGAAGATAACACACTTATTCGCACATTGCTATCTACTGAAGATAACACAATTATTCACACATTGCTATCTACTGAAGATAACGCACTTATTCACACATTACTATCTACTGAAGATTACACAGTTATTCGCACATTGCTGTCTACTGAAGATAACACACTTATTCACACATTGCTATCTACTGAAGATAACACACCTATTCACACATTGCTATCTACTGAAGATAACACACTTATTCACACATTGCTATCTACTGAAGATAACATAGTTATTCGCACATTGCTATCTACTGAAGATAACACAGTTATTCGCACATTGCTATCTACTGAAGATAACACCCTTATTCACATATTGCTATCTACTGAAGAATACAGTTATTCACACATTGCTATCTACTGGAGATAACACACTTATTCACATATTGCTATCTACTGAAGATAACACAGTTATTCACACATTGCTATCTACTGAAGATAACACACTTATTCACACATTGCTATCTACTGAAGATAACACACTTATTCACACATTGCTATCTACTGAAGATAACACACATTCACACATTGCTATCTACGGAAGATAACACACTTATTCACACATTGCTATCTACTGAAGATAACACCTATTCACACATTGCTATCTACTGAAGATAACACTTATTCACACATTGCTATCTACTGAAGATAACACCTATTCACATATTGCTATCTACTGAAGATAACATAGTTATTCACACATTGCTATCTACTGAAGATAACACACTTATTCGCACATTGCTATCTACTGAAGATAACACACTTATTCACACATTACTATCTACTGAAGATAACACACTTATTCACACATTGCTATCTACTGAAGATAACACACTTATTCGCACATTTCTATCTACTGAAGATAACACACTTATTCACACATTGCTATCTACTGAAGATAACACTTATTCGCACATTGCTATCTACTGAAGATAACACACTTATTCGCACGTTGCTATCTACTGAAGATAACACCTTTTCGCACGTTGCTATCTACTGAAGATAACACACTTATTCACACATTGCTATCTACTGAAGATAACACACTTATTCGCACGTTGCTATCTACTGAAGATAACACCTTTTCGCACGTTGCTATCTACTGAAGATAACACTTATTCGCACATTGCTATCTACTGAAGATAACACTTATTCGCACATTGCTATCTACTGAAGATAACACACTTATTCGCACGTTGCTATCTACTGAAGATAACACCTTTTCGCACGTTGCTATCTACTGAAGATAACACACTTATTCGCACATTGCTATCTACTGAAGATAACAGTTATTCACACATTGCTATATACCGAAGATAACACAATTATTCACACATTGCTATCTACTGAAGATAACACACTTATTCGCACGTTGCTATCTACTGAAGATAACACAGTTATTCACACATTGCTGTCTACCGAAGATAACACTTATTCGCATATTGCTATCTACTGAAGATAAAGGTTATTCACATATTGCTATATACCGAAGATAACACAATTATTCACACATTGCTATCTACTGAAGATAACACACTTATTCGCACGTTGCTATCTACTGAAGATAACACAGTTATTCACACGTTGCTATCTACTGAAGATAACATTTATTCGCATATTGCTATCTACTGAAGATAAAGGTTATTCACATATTGCTATATACCGAAGATAACACAATTATTCACACATTGCTATCTACTGAAGATAACACACTTATTCGCACGTTGCTATCTACTGAAGATAACACAGTTATTCACACATTGCTGTCTACCGAAGATAACACTTTTTCGCACATTGCTATCTACTGAAGATAACACACTTATTCACACATTGCTATCTACTGAAGATAACACAATTATTCACACATTGCTATCTACTGAAGATAACACACTTATTCGCACGTTGCTATCTACTGAAGATAACACAGTTATTCACACATTGCTGTCTACCGAAGATAACACTTATTCGCATATTGCTATCTACTGAAGATAAAGGTTATTCACATATTGCTATATACCGAAGATAACACAATTATTCACACATTGCTATCTACTGAAGATAACACACTTATTCGCACGTTGCTATCTACTGAAGATAACACAGTTATTCACACATTGCTGTCTACCGAAGATAACACTTATTCGCATATTGCTATCTACTGAAGATAAAGGTTATTCACATATTGCTATATACCGAAGATAACACAATTATTCACACATTGCTATCTACTGAAGATAACACACTTATTCACACATTGCTATCTACCGAAGATAACACACTTATTCACACATTGCTATCTACTGAAGATAACACAATTATTCACAAATTGCTATCTACTGAAGATAACACACTTATTCACATATTGCTATATACCGAAGATAACACCTATTCACACATTGCTATCTACTGAAGATAACACACATTCACACATTGCTATCTACGGAAGATAACACACTTATTCACACATTGCTATCTACTGAAGATAACACCTATTCACACATTGCTATCTACTGAAGATAACACTTATTCACATATTGCTATCTACTGAAGATAACATAGTTATTCACACATTGCTATCTACTGAAGATAACACACTTATTCGCACATTGCTATCTACTGAAGATAACACACTTATTCACACATTACTATCTACTGAAGATAACACACTTATTCACACATTGCTATCTACTGAAGATAACACACTTATTCGCACATTTCTATCTACTGAAGATAACACACTTATTCACACATTGCTATCTACTGAAGATAACACTTATTCGCACATTGCTATCTACTGAAGATAACACACTTATTCGCACGTTGCTATCACTGAAGATAACACCTTTTCGCACGTTGCTATCTACTGAAGATAACACACTTATTCACACATTGCTATCTACTGAAGATAACACACTTATTCGCACGTTGCTATCTACTGAAGATAACACCTTTTCGCACGTTGCTATCTACTGAAGATAACACTTATTCGCACATTGCTATCTACTGAAGATAACACAATTATTCACATATTGCTATCTACTGAAGATAACACACTTATTCACACATTGCTATCTACTGAAGATAACACACTTATTCACACATTGCTATCTACTGAAGATAACACACTTATTCACACATTGCTATCTACTGAAGATAACACAGTTATTCACACATTGCTATCTACTGAAGATAACACAATTATTCACATATTGCTATCTACTGAAGATAACACACTTATTCACACATTGCTATCTACTGAAGATAACACACTTATTCGCACGTTGCTATCTACTGAAGATAACACTTATTCACACATTGCTATCTACTGAAGATAACACACTTATTCACACATTGCTATCTACTGAAGATAACAGTTATTCACACATTGCTATCTACTGAAGATAACACAATTATTCACATATTGCTATCTACTGAAGATAACACACTTATTCACACATTGCTATCTACTGAAGATAACACACTTATTCACACGTTGCTATCTACTGAAGATAACATTTATTCACACATTGCTATCTACTGAAGATAACACAGTTATTCACACATTGCTATCTACTGAAGATAACACAATTATTCACATATTGCTATCTACTGAAGATAACACACTTATTCACACATTGCTATCTACTGAAGATAACACACTTATTCACACATTGCTATCTACTGAAGATAACACACTTATTCACACATTGCTATCTACTGAAGATAACACACCTATTCACATATTGCTATCTACTGAAGATAACACACTTATTCACACATTGCTATATACCGAAGATAACACACTTATTCACACATTGCTATCTACTGAAGATAACACACTTATTCACACATTGTTATCTACTGAAGATAACACACTTATTCGCACATTGCTATCTACTGAAGATAACACAATTATTCACATATTGCTATCTACTGAAGATAACACACTTATTCACACATTGCTATATACCGAAGATAACACACTTATTCACACATTGCTATCTACTGAAGATAACACACTTATTCACATATTGCTATCTACTGGAGATAACACACTTATTCACACATTGCTATCTACTGAAGATAACACAGTTATTCACACATTGCTATCTACTGAAGATAACACACTTATTCACACGTTGCTATCTACTGAAGATAACATTTATTCACATAATGCTATCTACTGGAGATAACACACTTATTCACACATTGCTATCTACTGAAGAATACAGTTATTCACATATTGCTATCTACTGAATATAACACACTTATTCACACATTGCTATCTACTGAAGATAACACACTTATTCACATATTGCTATCTACTGAATATAACACACTTATTCACACATTGCTATCTACTGAAGATAACACACTTATTCACACATTGCTATCTACTGAAAATAACAGTTATCCACACATTGCTATCTACTGAAGATAACACTTATTCGCACATTGCTATCTACTGAAGATAACACTTATTCACATATTGCTATCTACTGAAGATAACACACTTATTCACACATTGCTATCTACTGAAGATAACACACTTATTCACACATTGCTATCTACTGAAGATAACACACTTATTCACACATTGCTATCTACTGAAGATAACACTTATTCGCACATTGCTATCTACTGAAGATAACACTTATTCGCACATTGCTATCTACTGAAGATAACACTTATTCACATATTGCTATCTACTGAAGATAACACACTTATTCACACATTGCGATCTACTGAAGATAACACACTTATTCGCACATTGCTATCTACTGAAGATAACACACTTATTCGCACATTGCTATCTACTGAAGATAACACAATTATTCACACATTGCTATCTACTGAAGATAACACACTTATTCGCACGTTGCTATCTACTGAAGATAACACAGTTATTCACACATTGCTGTCTACCGAAGATAACACACTTATTCGCACATTGCTATCTACTGAAGATAACACACTTATTCACACATTGCTATCTACTGAAGATAACAGTTATCCACACATTGCTGTCTACCGAAGATAACACTTATTCACATATTGCTATCTACTGGAGATAACACACTTATTCACACATTGCTATCTACCGAAGATAACACAATTATTCACACATTGCTATCTACCGAAGATAACACACTTATTCGCACGTTGCTATCTACTGAAGATAACACACTTATTCACACATTGCTATCTACTGAAGATAACAGTTATTCGCACATTGCTATCTACTGAAGATAACAGTTATTCACACATTGCTATCTACTGAAGATAACACACTTATTCACACATTGCTATCTACTGAAGATAACACACTTATTCACACGTTGCTATCTACTGAAGATAACACACTTATTCACACATTGCTATCTACTGAAGATAACACACTTATTCACATATTGCTATCTACTGAAGATAACACAATTATTCACACATTGCTATCTACTGAAGATAACACACTTATTCACACATTGCTATCTACTGAAGATAACACAATTATTCACACATTGCTATCTACTGAAGATAACACACTTATTCACATATTGCTATCTACTGAAGATAACACAATTATTCACATATTGCTATCTACTGAAGATAACACACTTATTCACACATTGCTATCTACTGAAGATAACACAATTATTCACATATTGCTATCTACTGAAGATAACACAATTATTCACACATTGCTATCTACTGAAGATAAGACACTTATTCACACATTGCTATCTACTGAAGATAACACACTTATTCACACATTGCTATCTACTGAAGATAACACACTTATTCACACATTGCTATCTACTGAAGATAACACACTTATTCACACATTGCTATCTACTGAAGAATACAGTTATTCACATATTGCTATCTACTGAAGATAACACAATTATTCACACATTGCTATCTACTGAAGATAAGACACTTATTCACATATTGCTATCTACTGAAGATAACACACTTATTCACACATTGCTATCTACTGAAGATAACACCCTTATTCACACATTGCTATATACTGAAGATAACACAATTATTCACACATTGCTATCTACTGAAGATAACACAATTATTCACATATTGCTATCTACTGAAGATAACACACTTATTCACACATTGCTATCTACTGAAGATAACACAATTATTCACATATTGCTATCTACTGAAGATAACACAATTATTCACACATTGCTATCTACTGAAGATAAGACACTTATTCACACATTGCTATCTACTGAAGATAACACACTTATTCACACATTGCTATCTACTGAAGATAACACACTTATTCACACATTGCTATCTACTGAAGATAACACACTTATTCACACATTGCTATCTACTGAAGAATACAGTTATTCACATATTGCTATCTACTGAAGATAACACAATTATTCACACATTGCTATCTACTGAAGATAAGACACTTATTCACATATTGCTATCTACTGAAGATAACACACTTATTCACATATTGCTATCTACTGAAGATAACACACTTATTCACACGTTGCTATCTACTGAAGATAACACAATTATTCACACATTGCTATCTACTGAAGATAACACACTTATTCACATATTGCTATCTACTGAAGATAACACACTTATTCACACATTGCTATCTACTGAAGATAACACACTTATTCACACATTGCTATCTACTGAAGATAACACAATTATTCACACATTGCTATCTACTGAAGATAACACACTTATTCACATATTGCTATCTACTGAAGATAACACAATTATTCACATATTGCTATCTACTGAAGATAACACACTTATTCACACATTGCTATCTACTGAAGATAACACAATTATTCACATATTGCTATCTACTGAAGATAACACAATTATTCACACATTGCTATCTACTGAAGATAAGACACTTATTCACACATTGCTATCTACTGAAGATAACACACTTATTCACACATTGCTATCTACTGAAGATAACACACTTATTCACACATTGCTATCTACTGAAGATAACACACTTATTCACACATTGCTATCTACTGAAGAATACAGTTATTCACATATTGCTATCTACTGAAGATAACACAATTATTCACACATTGCTATCTACTGAAGATAAGACACTTATTCACATATTGCTATCTACTGAAGATAACACACTTATTCACACATTGCTATCTACTGAAGATAACACAGTTATTCACACATTGCTATCTACTGAAGAATACAGTTATTCACACATTGCTATCTACTGGAGATAACACACTTATTCGCACATTGCTATCTACTGAAGATAACACACTTATTCACACATTGCTATCTACTGAAGATAACACACTTATTCACACATTGCTATCTACTGAAGATAACACAATTATTCACACATTGCTATATACTGAAGATAACACACTTATTCACATATTGCTATCTACTGAAGATAACACACTTATTCACATATTGCTATCTACTGAAGATAACACACTTATTCACACATTGCTATATACTGAAGATAACACAATTATTCACACATTGCTATCTACTGAAGATAACACACATTCACACATTGCTGTCTACTGAAGATAACACACTTATTCGCACATTGCTATCTACTGAAGATAACACACATTCACACATTGCTGTCTACTGAAGATAACACACTTATTCACACATTGCTATCTACTGAAGATAACACACATTCACACATTGCTGTCTACTGAAGATAACACACTTATTCGCACATTGCTATCTACTGAAGATAACACACATTCACATATTGCTATCTACTGAAGATAACACACTTATTCGCACATTGCTATCTACTGAAGATAACACACATTCACACATTGCTGTCTACTGAAGATAACACACTTATTCACACATTGCTATCTACCGAAGATAACACAGTTATTCACACATTGCTATCTACTGAAGATAACACCCTTATTCACATATTGCTATCTACTGAAGATAACACACTTATTCACACATTGCTATCTACTGAAGATAACACACTTATTCACACATTGCTATCTACTGAAGATAACACACTTATTCACACATTGCTATCTACTGAAGATAACACACTTATTCACACATTGCTATCTACTGAAGATAACACACTTATTCACACATTGCTATCTACTGAAGATAACACCCTTATTCACATATTGCTATCTACTGAAGATAACACAGTTATTTATATATTGCTATCTACCGAAGATAACACAATTATTCACACAATACGAATTCACTTATTGTAATGATGAGTTTAAACTTTCCATTATAGTGGTCGATATGGGCTGCATTCTCGATTGCAGAATGATGAAAACTTGGGAATAACTTAAACGGAAAGACAGGGAGATATAAGAATGAGGAATAATGAGCGGAAAGTGGAATGCCTAAAACTAAATTAAACAAGATGAGACCAGAATTACGATTTTGAAATTTATTGTGATTTTACATGGTCAGAACACAAGGAGCAAAATAATAATTACTGAACCTTACCTAAGTTATAATGGGCTATTCCAGAAATTGATGGCACCCCCCCCCCCCCTAAAAAAAAGACATGTAAGTTTGTACCGTAAATTTCTGGGAATTCCCGGACCAACATTTTATCCACAAAATTGTGGGAATTCCCATTTTGACAATAATAATGCTTAAGCAATAAAATATACGTCACTTATACGTTGAACAGGGATCGATTGGCGCGAGGTTCATATTGGTGCGTATGCACCAAATATGTATCTTATAAGAAATTGTAATTGCGTACAAGCATGAGGGACGCACTCAATAATAATGGTAATATGAGGTTATGATATAATAATAATAATAATTTTAAAAAGATACAGTACAGTTGATGCATTGATACCATTATATAAATATATGAAACAAATAAATGTTATAATCCAATTTAAAGTAGAATATGATAGTCTTACCCATTGTTATAACGTATGTCAAATTCTCAGTCGTGAGAACATTTCAAGGAATAAAGCATGTCACAGAACTAAAACGCACCTCCTGTGATAATATTATATAGACCCTTTTCCCTACTTCCCATCATGCACTATTCCAGGGGCTATTTCCGCCGCATTCTGCTTTTCGAGTGTCGCAAAACGCATCATCTCCCCGGAGGTGTATGTGTTCTGTTCATTACATTCCAGTGGCGTAGATTTCTTTTTGACATTGGGAGGATGGGGTTGGAAAAAATGTCTTGAAGTACAGTGAATCCAGCACCTTCGTGGCGACTAAAGAATAAGTTTATAGTACAAATGCGCGGTTGTTCCCTACAATCGATGGCTTTTACGATAATCCACTTATATGGAATCAGTATTATATTATATATGGCCATTAAGGCAAAAATATTTGCAAAGATCATCAGATGCACACGATCTATGAGGTTGATGTACTAGATCATACCCCTGGAATAGTGCATGATGGGAAGAAGGGGAAAAGGTCTATTGATAGTACAGCATGAGTCAGTGCATGTGAACCAGTTCCTAATGATCAAGCGATGTCGATGCAGTAAGACTATCAGTAGTACTTGTAAACAGAGAGGCTCCGTTCAAAGACTTGGCCGAGCGATTCACACGAGATCGAATCGTGTTCATAATGACTTCCATCTGGGCATTATCTCGGTCGTAGATGGTGTTCATCTCAAATTCTATCTGTCCCACCTTTTCATAGTCGTTTGAGTTTGGCGGGTCAGTGATATCCTCAGTTGAGGGTGACAATTTCTCTTGGACTTTTTGACTGAGTCTCTCCGTTGACACAAGCATGAAGCCACGCCACCCTTCGTTCTGTGTGTGAGAAATATGAATATAATGATACAACAGTGTATAATACCGAATTTATTAATTCGTTTTACACATTAGGATTGCTATCTACTGAAGATAACACAGTTATTCATATATTGCTATCTACCGAAGATAACACAATTATTCACACAATACGAATTCACTTATTGTAATGATGAGTTTTAAACTTTCCATTATAGTGGTCGATATGGGCTGCATTCTCGATTGCAGAATGATGAAAACTTGGGAATAACTTAAACGGAAAGACAGGGAGATATAAGAATGAGGAATAATGAGCGGGAAAGTGGAATGCCTAAAACTAAATTAAACAAGATGAGACCAGAATTACGATTTTGAAATTTATTGTGATTTTACATGGTCAGAACACAAGGAGCAAAATAATAATTACTGAACCTTACCTAAGTTATAATGGGCTATTCCAGAAATTGATGGCACCCCCCCCCTAAAAAAAGACATGTAAGTTTGTACCGTAAATTTCTGGGAATTCCCAGACCAACATTTTATCCACAAAATTGTGGGAATTCCCATTTTGACAATAATAATGCTTAAGCAATAAAATATACGTCACTTATACGTTGAACAGGGATCGATTGGCGCGAGGTTCATATTGGTGCGTATGCACCAAATATGTATCTTATAAGAAATTGTAATTGCGTACAAGCATGAGGGACGCACTCAATAATAATGGTAATGAGGTTATGATATAATAATAATAATAATTTTAAAAAGATACAGTTGATGCATTGATACCATTATATAAATATATGAAACAAATAAATGTTATAATCCAATTTAAAGTAGAATATGATAGTCTTACCCATTGTTATAACGTATGTCAAATTCTCAGTCGTGAGAACATTTCAAGGAATAAAGCATGTCACAGAACTAAAACGCACCTCCTGTGATAATATTATATAGACCCTTTTCCCTACTTCCCATCATGCACTATTCCAGGGGCTATTTCCGCCGCATTCTGCCTTTCGAGTGTCGCAAAACGCATCATCTCCCCGGAGGTGTATGTGTTCTGTTCATTACATTCCAGTGGCGTAGATTTCTTTTTGACATTGGGAGGATGGGGTTGGAAAAAATGTCTTGAAGTACAGTGAATCCAGCACCTTCGTGGCGACTAAAGAATAAAATTCATTGATGCTAGCACTGGTAGCATCCATTACTGCTTGTAGACAGGAAAACTGGAAAGGTGACCTCAACGCTGTGAGTGGTCTTCCTGCACTTTTGAATGGGGCAGCAGTACGCGTGGCCCAATTTTTACACCAAATTGTTTGATTTTTTCCAAGTTTATAAAAGCATAACAGGACTTTCCGTCGATGAATTTTTTTGCCGTCGGGAAATATTTTTTTATTAAGTCTTTCATAACATATTATTATTAAAAGGGCAGAGACCTCTGCTATATGATAAACTAGCTAGGTAAGTTTTGAGTAACTTTCATGAAAATTATCAAAAAAGTGCCTTTTTTTAAATTTTTTATGTCAAGCATATCTAGGCTGATGAAACAATCCGGCGTTACCCTGATCGGAACCGAATATCTTTTGTGTTTGTATGGTCCATCAACTGTCACTTGGTAGTCTTGTAACATGTCTAATGGCGTTGCCCATGGCCACTTGATGAATTGTTTGAAACCAGCATTAGGGTTGTGCAACTTCGAACAGGAACATGAAAAATTTCCGCGGATTTATATCACGGAAACACAAACATTTTCAAGGCGTCTTGAAATGTCCGTTTTTATCGAAAATGGTCCGTGGATGTAACACTATTACTAGTATTTAAACGCGATCTGTCGTGTAGTAGCATTTCCGCAATGGATTTTCAATGTGACGTTTGCTTGGTGTGAAGTCTAACTTTTTCCTTATAGGGGCTGTCAATTTCTTCGGAAAGAGGGGTGGTCCAAATATGTTAGGATTATGATTATAAAAAGAAACAGGGGTCATGAGCATAGCAAAGGGTCTGTGACTAAATTGCAGTTATACAGCCGAGACAGTCAAAATTTCGCGCGCTACTCGCATTTCTTTCTAAACTAGGGAGCTTACATACTTGATTCTCGCTGATCGTATTCTCCCGGCCGACAGCGCAAAGCCTAAACCGATCGACCACCCCACCCTCAAATTGTGAGATGTTCATTATTGCCCTATATCTCAACTCAAATGTCAGGAACGTTCTTGAAATACTTCGGAACTCTATCTAGTCAATTGTTTTGTAGACTAATATATAATAAACAGTGGTGGCACCAGGAATTTTTTCGGGGGGCATTGGGGGGGAAAAGTTAATTTCGGGGGGGCAAAATGGACACATTTTGCGCAAAATTGCCACAAAAAGTAGAAATTTACGGTTTTTGAGGGTTGCCTCAAAAGTGGGGGCAAACTGGGGTAAAGAAAAATATTGCGGGTAAATGCCCCCTTGCCACCCGTAGCGCCGCCACTGCTAATAAAACGCATGCTACCTGAAGCAAAATTCTTACGTTTTCCAGTAGTATGTTTTCTTCGCTTACTCCACCGTGAAGTATTCTTCTTCCGTGGAGATAATCAAGCGCTTGTCTGATGTCACGTTCAATGGCATCTATGTCTTCAGGACTAAAAGTCAACTTTGACCTCATCACATTCGATAATGTATACGATCGGTATCGGGTCTGATCACTTGGTTGAAGGACCACGACAAGTTGGTTGGCAAAGGGTACAACATCTGTAATGGTGAAGCAAAAGTAATACGTAGTATGGTATAAGCAACATTAACGGAATTAAGTCCAAACTAGGATGTAAAAAAGATTTAGCGACCTTGTGTTCAGTACATTTTAAGGCATTTTTAAGTTTTGCTGATTATGTTGTTTTTGATGAAAAATAAATGAACTTCTTTGATTGAATACACTACCAAACATATTAGGCGTTTTATTTGCCGTTCAAATCATCTGAAACCTGCCTAATGTTAGAAATGGTGGACACGGTTCCTGGAATACACTACCGTAACCGCAACCTAGCCTGAGTCCCTCGGCCCCGATCTCGAAACTAGTATACAAGGCTGAACAAAATGGCCGTTTCACCTGCAAGCACAACCCGATGACCGTGCGTAAGCAGTTGAAGGACTGGTGGATCAAGTCTAACCGCAACCGCACAGCTCCACTCTATCTACTTGCGCAAAACCATGTTTACTTTTGTTCTCCCGATGACTTTTCAATGTCAGATGTTACCACTCACGGACTTTGTCAGACAAAAACTTTAACACTTCAGGGGCCCGTTTCACGAAAAACGTAATGACATGTATGATCTATGTTACGTATTTCATGCAAGGCATGACCAAGATCAACGTAAGATCAATCTTAAGCAT
The DNA here is from genome assembly GCF_039555335.1 of Amphiura filiformis. Taxonomy (NCBI): domain Eukaryota; kingdom Metazoa; phylum Echinodermata; class Ophiuroidea; order Amphilepidida; family Amphiuridae; genus Amphiura; species Amphiura filiformis. The sequence goes on along the minus strand of NC_092633.1, from coordinate 43,714,703 downwards.
ATGACGTCTTTGTGAGGTGGACTCTACATGTGTAATCCAACGCAAATATCCGATTCTCAAGAAGCCTATATCGGCTAGATCATGTAGATATAACAAGAGCAGAAGTTTGCTTTTGTTTGTTTTGTTCATTGTTTTCAGGAGTTTCTAACACTTACGCTCAATCTGCACTACAGACAATATCTACGATTATCTAGATTCAAAACATTTTGGAAAATGAGTTATTTGTACGTTTCATTTCACAATGACAGAGGCCTAATTATGTACGTACCCAATGAATTGAATGCTGGTGTTTTTTTGGATTTCTGATCATCCAATTTCTTATCATGAAACTTCTTCATCTCCCGCGTAGCAATAGTATACAGATACGGATTCAAAGCGGAATTGAGTGGTAAAACAAACACAGCAATCCAAACATACGCCGTGTTAGATAATGTCACCCATCCCGTCAATGACAGGAAGCCCATAATGATGATCGGCATCCAGCAACAAAAGTCCGTGAAAATTAGAAGACCCATGCGCAGTGCTAACTGAATTTCCTCCACTCGATTTTCATTAACCCCAAGTCCTTTACTAGATCTCTTCCGGGATTTCTTCACTGTTACAAAAATTGTAATGTAACAGAGAGCGACTACGACAAAAGCTGCTAAGTTGAGGCAAAGAAATAACGCGACTGAATACTCCCAGCCTGCCGGACGGTATTTGGTAAGTGGTAGCGCAAGACAGACGGGTGACCGTCCGTAAAATTGAAGTTCATCTTTGAAATATTCAATCGGAAAGAGAGGCAGGATACTGAAAACAAACGCAAGTCCCCATGCAAAAATGGCTGCAATCCGGGCACTTGAAGGCCTTAATGCCACGTGACTGAGAGGGAAAACGATACAGAATAATCGATCTATGCTTATGATTGTTATGAAGAACACTGACGCTTCGGTGGATAAAACTGATAAAAATCCTGCAAATTTACAAAGTCCACTTGTTTGCCATGATTCAGCATTGAAGGCGTATGTACCGCGATAGAAAGTATCTGCAGAAGCGATGATCAGCATATATATTCCCATCATGCCATCCGATATCGCAAGGTTTGTTATCAATACCGACTGAACTAGATATCGATCACGACGACGTACTCCTGAGTGATGGTGATTAGCCTGTTTGCCCGCCCCAGGATATGCCCTCCAAATGATTACGAAGATATTACCAAGCAACGCACTGAAACCAATGATCCACGTAAGACCTGATAAGAAATTGTATCGTAACAGATCATCGCAGGAAGAAAACAGGTCAGGTTCAGGCAAACAATCGACACTTAGTTGGTAACTGTTAGCAAGACAGCAGAAGAAATACTGATCCGAATATCTGTGGAAGAAACAGATATCGTGTGAGTTACATAAACAAATAACTGGTGGCGTGGCAATGGAGCAGCGACTCCTTGTGGAGCATCTTGCACCCTCTTGTCCCCCTGTGGGATGCTGACCGCCAGAGTTTGTTCAACTTATAAGCCTTTCTTGACAATTTTAGAAATTATTTGACCCTCTTCCTTCAATTTGATCCCCAGTCCCACCCCCCCCCCCTTTTGCAATTTGAAAAACATTCAAGCCACTGTATGAAACAATTCTTCCAGTGTGTGTGGTTGGCAAAAGTAAGTTGGTCGAGTAAATTTGGCGCAAACGATTCTTTCAAAGCAATACAAAACGGTTGTTTCATTAGGCAATAGAACCAAATTAGTTTCGATCTTTCGATCGGCCATCGATGTTTGGTCGATCCTTGTTATTTATGAAGCATCAATTAGTCATTATTGTTAGTTCTGATAACATGTAATTTTTGCACGTAATATATTGAACAATAAAAATTTGCCACCAATTCAGATTAATTACGTGATAGTAAATTTCCGCGGTCAATACGACAAGTAGATTAATTGAGCTATCGTCAATGCACAGTGCTCCAGGCGCACTTTAACTATGTTAAGGGTTAGGGTGGAGATTCGGGTAGCGCTGTCAACGCACAGTGCTTCTAGGCACACTTTAACTATGTTAAAGGTTATGGTGGGGATTCGGGTAGCGCTGACGATAACTCAGTTTTGCTAGGTCTATATAATGATGTGGTGTGTAGGTATAAAGAGGAAGGTGTTTTTAGTTCTGAGTATTTAGAAACGGAGATAGAAATGGAGAGAAGAAGGCGGGGTCACATTACTTTAGGTTTTAAATTACCCAGAGACGGAATCAGAAATAATGCGATAGTCTATGTGGGGGACTAATGATTCGGCACAAAGGCTGTTTGGCTGGGTTGTTTGTTGCAGTTCCTTCCGCCTAATTCCATAGTCTGGATAATGAGAGCTAGTCAAGGAAGTAAACCGTCCAGTCTTACTGTCTTAAACATTGGCGCTGTCGGAATTTAAACCCATGACTTTAAAATACTTACAGAGTTTCTAGTTGTTGAAAGTCTGTCTGTCCATCACGCTGATCATTGGGGCCTCCTCCGCCGGGGGCACCGGGGCTACCAGGTTGCGACTGTGTTAATTTATCCAAATTGCTTTCACGTATGTCTATTTCAGTATCACGGATATCTCTGCAAAGTCATGACGAAAATAGTGACAGTGTTTTTTTTTTTTTATTTTTTGATTAGGCGTCTTTTAAGACCGAAGATCGATCAAAAAACTTAGGCTGTAAAGCTGTTGATGCTGCAATAGACTTGATATATACCTTCCATGAGAATGAAATTAACTGTTTTAAAATAACTATGACAGCTTAGTCCTTAATACCGTTATTTGTAGCAGCTTATACTAAGCCGTGTGGGAGAGCGTGGCGCAATGATTAGGGTACTTGCCTTTAGTGCATGAGGTCCCGGGTTCAATTCCCGGCGGTGGCGATTTGCTGGGATATTGACTTGGAAAAATAAAAGTCTGAAATTAATTGGCAACTTCTACAGATTAAATTCAGACTTCCGCTCTCCCCATGGTTCATTTAGAATTGGGTAAATGAATCATGAAAGTACTCCGTCCTTCGGAGGTGACGTTAAGCCGTCGGTCCCGTGTGCAGAGAGCCATATACCTGTCATGTATTTCACAGCCAGTTTCGAAAAGAGTAGGGTGTTAACCCGTGACTGTTCCCTACCCGTCCCGGTGTTCAAATGGACCCCAATGGAAATAAGCTTCAATAGAGGCTTTATTGGGTTATCCAGGGTTGTCAAAAACCCGAACAAATCAAATAGTCATATGATTTATTGCTATGCGATCAGATATCGCCTTCATACGTTGTGTTTGAGTTTCAGATTCGTGTTAGAATAATTATGTTCAGATTTGGGTAATAAGATGCGCATTTATTGCATATTAATCTAAAATGTAAACTTACATGAATCGTATTTGGGTTAGAGCTAGAAGTTCTTCTAGATGAATAGTATAGAGCGGGTTGCCACTTAAATCTCTGAAAAGAAGAATATTCACTTCCATCAGTGTTTCACTCGTAGTACGAATCCAATAGAATAATATGATTTACAGCTTCGGTACATTAATAACAACAAATTTTCAAAAGGAAGGATGTGGGTCAGTCAGTACATATGACCAGTGGCGGCCTAGGAATTTTTTAGGGGGTGGGGCATTACCGGGCATTGAGGGGAGGGCAAAGTGAATTTCAGGGGGGGCAAAATCGACAAATTTTGCCCGAAATTGCCGCAAAAAATGGACATTTACGTAATTTTGGGGGTTTTGCCTCAAAAGTGGGGGAAACTGGGGGAAAGAAAAATATTGGGGGATGCCCCATTGCCCCCCCCCCCCGTAGCGCCGCCACTGCATATGACCAGTGCATACGTTACCATATACCATTCAAAGTAAACATATAATATATAACTGAGAGTAAGTCATTATAGATTATAGAAGCCATATTTTGCTGAAACCCCTGACCGTGCTTGTTTTGTGGTCAAAGAAAGGTAATTCCCCATGTTATTCATGACCCAAAGTTCACAAGGAATACTGATACCTCATTGGTTACGACATAAGTCCGGATTACAAGCTGAAATATTTTTTGAATACCAACATTATAGATTTTAATACTGCGTGAATCAAAATCATCATGCGGACTTACATATATTCAAGATGGTCAAGTCCTTTAAGGCTGCCTTGTTCCAGGTACTGAATGTTGTTGTCCGATAAAATTCTTTACAGTTAAGGATAAAAATATGTATTATTAAAATGCATTAAATTAAGAATATTCTGCAGTACATTTTTACTACTCGTGCTTCCAGAAAAATATAGCACTATTGAAAAAAGTATTTCTAGTGGTAAGTGTTAGCTTTCGTTCGGGAACATTCGGATTTTGACAAAAACCAATCACAGATGCCGTATTTTCCACTTGTCACCAGCTAGAAGCTCACATAGCTCTTATGATGCTATGCACTCAACCGTGTAGTGTAAACACAGACTATGTAGAGACAAGGCATTGTTAGGCTAACTGTACTTGCACACTATTTGTGTGCTCAGATGTATCAAGATGGAAACGGGATAGATGCGTTTATAAGAGAACGTTTTGTAGCCAAACCTTTCGATATGTTACTCTGAAGTGATAAACATGATCTAGGTTAATGTTAAAGAGTCATATTAAAGTACTTGCTTACAATTTTCGGAGGTTTCCATTGTTGATAAATTCATCAGGTAAAAGTATATTAATTCCATTCATTGCTAAATTCCTGGAAAAAATTAATACAATATCAAAAGGACTCATCAAGCATGCTTATATTGTTTCAAGTGTGAACTTCTAAGATAGAAGACGACCATATTGTAGCATTTTCCATAAGAAATAGAATTGTACTTGTTTGCCATAAAAGTTAGTTTTTACTGCCAGATATATCCTCTTTTTTAATCCGAACCGATGAGAAAAAAAATCGCTATTTATTACCAAGTGCATTTCGGAGAAAAATGAGTTTGAAAAATGCCGATTTGTAATAGGGTTGTGCTGTTGTATTTTCACACTAGTTTTGAAATCACTGTATGAAAACTGTCAATTCCGTTTGTACTGTTTTTACTTGGATTTCTACGGTAAAAACGATTCCAAAGTCATACTTAGGACACGGACATGGTGAGGAATAATGTCAAGAAACTCACAGATGATACGGGTATGGTGAGGAATTATGTCAAGCAACTCACAGAGGATACGGGCATTGTGAGAAATTATGTCAAGCAACTCACAGAAGACATGGGCATAGTGAGGAATGTCAAGCAACTCAAAGAGGATACGGGCATATGAAAAATAATGTCGAGCAACTCACAGAGGATACCGTCATGGCAAGGAATTTTGTCAAGCAACTCAAAGAGGATACGGACATGGTGAGGAATTATGTCAAGCAACTCACAGAGGATGCGGGTATGGTGAGGAATTATGTCCAGCAACTCACAGAGGATGCGGGCATGGTGAGGAATTATGTCAAGCAACTCACAGAGGATACGGGCCTGGTGAGGAATTATGTCAAGCAACTCACAGAGGATGCGGGCATGGTGAGGAATTGTGTCAAGCAACTCACAGAGGATATGGACATGGTGAGGAATTATGTCAAGCATCTCACAGAGGATGCGGACATGGTGAGAAATTATGTCAAGCAACTCACAGAGGATACGGACATGGTGAGGAATTATGTCAAGCAACTCACAGAGGATACCGACTGGTGAGGAATTATGTCTTACAACTCACAGAGGATGCGGACATGGTGAGGAATTATGTCAAGCAACTCACAGAGGATGCGGGCATGGTGAGGAATTATGTCAAGCAACTCACAGAGGATATGGACATGGTGAGGAATTATGTCAAGCATCTCACAGAGGATGCGGACATGGTGAGAAATTATGTCAAGCAACTCACAGAGGATACGGACATGGTGAGGAATTATGTCAAGCAACTCACAGAGGATACGGACTGGTGAGGAATTATGTCAAGCAACTCACAGAGGACACGGACATGGTGAGAAATTATGTCAAGCAACTCACAGAGAATACGGGTATGGCGAGGAATTATGTCAAGCAACTCACAGAGGATACGGGCATGGTGAGAAATTATGTCAAGCAACTCACAGAGGATACGGACATGGTGAGGAATTATGTCAAGCAACTCACAGAGGATACGGGCATGGTGAGAAATTATGTCAAGCAACTCACAGAGGATACGGACATGGTGAGGAATTATGTCAAGCAACTCACAGAGAATACGGGTATGGCGAGGAATTATGTCAAGCAACTCACAGAGGATATGGGCATGGTGAGGAATTATGTCAAGCAACTCACAGAGAATACGGGTATGGCGAGGAATTATGTCAAGCAACTCACAGAGGATACGGGCATGGTGAGGAATTATGTCAAGCAACTCACAGAGGATACGGACATGGTGAGGAATTATGTCAAGCAACTCACAGAGGATACGGGCATGGTGAGAAATTATGTCAAGCAACTCACAGAGGATACGGACATGGTGAGGAATTATGTCAAGCAACTCACAGAGGATACGGGCATGGTGAGGAATTATGTCAAGCAACTCACAGAGGATGCGGGTATGGTGAGGAATTATGTCACGTAACTCACATAGGATACGGGCATGGGGAAGGATTATGTCAAGCAACTTACATGGACATGGTGAGGACTTACAATTGACCTTTTCAGTAAATCCCATAATTCTTTGCAGTTAGACCTGAGATGTCATCATTTGACGTCACACCAATGCGCACATCGTTTAGCGATCATCGTTACTACATGTACGATGATCGCTAAACGATGTGCGTGACATCAATCCGGAATTAGGGGATTTACCGAAAAGGACAATTATTAAAAGACATTTTACTTACAAGTGAATAAGTTGTCTAAGATCACCAACGTCCATAAATAATATATCACGTATTGTAATATCGGCGTCAGCTGTGGTCGACACGCCTCTATTTGTCAAATCGCTGAGTAAAAATAAAGGAAGATAAGGAGAATGATAATGCTAATAATTTCAAAAACCTCAAATCTTAATACTAATTATGGCGTGTCCGTCCGTCCTCTCTCCGCGCGCTATCGCGTGCGCGTGGCTCGCTAACGCGTGCGTATAACGCGAGCTCGCGGTGCGTATCGCGTGCGCGCGGTGCACTATCGCGTAGTGCGCGCATCGGAAAGCATTACAGTGACTAACAGGTGCATCTCATCGGACCTATAGGCCTATTTTAAATCATCAGTTATGGTAAGGCCTATGTAACCCGTTTGCATTCACATTTCTCCCGATTGAATTGACGGCCTACATCCAGACACTACTAGAATTTCGTTTGGGTCCTCCGATGTGCAGGGCGAACGATGGGTTTTCAGATTATGGGTCCCGAAGTAAGCGTCACAGCTACAAAACAGAGTTGATAGTTGTGTCTTAATCATTGAGAGACGTATATCGTAGTAGTTTGAAAGGTCAGTACAAGTATTATGGGTAACGGGTGTTGGGTAATTAGAGATAGGCCTATCACGAGAACCGCCCAACCCGAGAACCGCGAAATCTATATTTCTGAGTTATTGTTTTTATAAATTTTTATATATTACGCTATTAGCTGTGCATAATTATTTCATTCGATTACACGTGGTAGCACAGTAGAAACCTATGTATTTCTGAGTGAGTTTTCATTTTGCTTGTGTGAATTAGTTTCAAAGTTTCAAATAACTATGTATGGAACCTTTCTAATAAATATATCTTATCCAAAGTCGTCATTAAAGCCATATTATAACATGCGCCGCCACCACAGCCACCACCACCACCACAACCACCACCACCACAACAGCACAATATTGTTCAAAATTCTGTTTTTACATGATTATATTGTACTTTATTAAACTTGCTTTACCTGAGTTGTTCGGCTCAAAATTAAAAAGGGACATATCTGATATTCTATTACCTCCACGACCCATTATTCAAAATCACGCACTGTGATTGGTTGAAACGCATCACGTGAGAGCCCATTATTCTGCAATAATGGGTCGAGCGCCGTAACACATTCTACGCACAGCATCACGCTTGGTTACGCGTGCAATATTTTCGCGATACGCGCTGTCACTTACGCGTACGCGCTCCACCTTGAAGTAAACAACTTAAAATATTTGTGCCAAAAAATGATATTTTCTCTTTAAATTGCACTATTTTCTGGTAATAGAATATAAATAAAGGGTGCAGCATTATCCTTTACACGCAAATAATCTCGGCAGTAAAACGTTTAAATAATGGGTTCGGCTGCGCCTCACCCATTATTTACGTTTTACTGCCTCGGACACATTATTTGGGTGTAAAGGATAAAGCATTACCCTTTATTTCTTAATTCTATTACTCTTACGACCCATTATTCAAAATCGCGCACTGTGATTTGTTAAAACACGTCACGTGAGAGCCCATTATTCTGCAATTCTGGGTCAAGCGCCGTAACACATTCTAAACACAGCATTACGCTTGGTTACGCGTGCAATATTTCCGCGATACGCGCTGTCACTTACGCGTTCGCGCTCCACCTTGTAGTAAAAACTTAAAATATTTGTACCAAAAAATGATATTTTCTCTTTAAATTCTCTTTAAATCGCACTATTTACTGGTAATAGAATAGAAATAATGGGTGCAGCATTATCCTTTACACGCAAATAATGTGTCCTCGGCAGTGTAAAGGATAAGGCTGCACCCTTTATTTCTTAAATAAAAGATAACATTTTATGGCAAAGATATACTAATCTATTTTGTATGGAAATGTTATAATATCATGAATATGGCTTTAATGCATTGGATTTTGTGTAAGCCACCGTCGTTACCACCGTCACCGGTGCCACCGCCACCACCACCACCACCACCACAACCACCACCACCACCAACAACAACAACAACCACAACAGCACAACAACGTCACCAACAACAATGTAATCACACCCCTCAGCACCACAGGTTCGGTTTCTATATGACTTACAGTTGTCTTACGTCTTTGGCAATACTCAGAGCATGTGTCCTTGACCAGGAACTTCCATCACAAATGTAACTTAATCCATTACAGATGCATGCATCTGGACATTCATAACCTTAACAATAGATCAAACAACATTCAGATAATTTTGTTTAACACAAAAAGTTGTTTCGTATTTTCTTACGTTCATTGAGTGATTTTTTTATTAATGTTGTTGTACTTTTTGTTCTTTGTTTATTTTATTCTCCCTTTGATGGGCTTTGTGCACAGATCACTGGTATCTGACCAAGCCCTTGTTGCGGGCTAATCTGTTGTTGCCGTTATACTAATATGAATCTTAACTATGAAACCTAGGCATACATACCGCAGAAGCGTTCATCATCTTCTAGGGGACAATCATTAATGCCATCGCAGAGCTGTTCAAATGTTACACATATGGCTCTTTCTGCTGTCACACTGTGGCATCGATAATGTCCAGGGCATTCAAATATATCTGTAATAATAAGAGGCGGATTCAAACAAAATTTATGATTTTTTTTAAAAACTATATAGATATATTGATATCGTTTTTCTGTTTTCAAATTTAGCATGTTAGCACCAATAGTATTCATGTTAATGTTAAACAAATATGATAGAATATTTTCGACCCGCTTGTGGCGCCGCCCCCGGCAGCACCTTCAGGAAAGAAGAAGAAGCAAGGTTGCCAGTCTGATGAAGTGCTGCGTAGCAGCATGAAACTGTAATAAGGTATGTCACCAAAAATGGATTTGATAGTATGAAATCCCATCAAACAGTGTGACAATCCAGATGAACCTAATACAACAAATATGATAAAATCTTGCAAAACATGACTTGCCACATTGAGCTTCTTCTTCTCCATTTGGGCAGTCCCACACACCATCACACACGTTTTGTAATTGTATACAATATGTACCAGGACACTTGGCGGTTCCTACCGGGCATTCAAATGAACCTGTGGATGGGAAAGTACAATAATCAGTGATTATAAAGCAATGCGAACCTTACTATATATACTCCGTGGTCTACACGTATAGTTTGCGCTGCAAAACAGTGTTTAGAAAGTGAAGACAAGTATTAAATTAAATAAGCGCAGTGATTTATAGTGCGCTACACACATGCAAAACGCCTAGACGTTGATCCACAAGCCTCAGCACACTTTACAGGTTGTCGCTGATCAGTACGGCCTCACATCATTCCATAAACTATTTAACAACAAATCAGGGACTTTGCTGCTTCAAGGGCGCGCACCCTAGACATTCCACAAATAACCTTCGCAACCAGGATCAGCTCCCCGATTTTCGTACGGGAATATTTCTGTTAAACCACAAAGATTGGCAAGCCCCAAGATCTGAAAAGGGAATGCCAAAACTGATGTTCACAGCATTTTCACGGAAAACATACCACGTCCTGAGTGAATCGGCCAATTGAGTACAATGAAGCTTATTTAAAACACTTTCAGGAGCATAAGATTTCCATAAAATATCACCATACATACTATTTAATACAGATAACTCAATTGTTTTCCATAAACTGTTAAAGTTATTATCAAGGAGTAATTTAACCCAATACATTTTTTGAGCCAAGGCAAAAGTATAAGGATCAATCATACGAAGGCCACACAGAGAAAAATCATTGCACACACATTTTCTTTTGACTCTATCATTACCACCATTCCAAATGAACTTGAAAAACAATTGGTTAAGTTCTTTAAAAAAAGAATTGGGAATTTTGATACTCAAAACTGAAAAAAGATAGAGCAGCTGAGGCAAAAGAAGTGTTTTAATAACTCAAATTTTTCCAATCATAGAACTGAGATTTCTAGCGCGCCAGCAATTTAAGGTTCCCTCAATCTGTTTCAGTTTAACCTTATAATTAAGATCAAACATTGACTTAAAATTCAGAGAGAAATTAATACCCAGAGTTTTAAAATCGCTAGATCTCCAAAGAAGACCCTGCCCAGAAAAAGGATGATTTAAAGAACCTTTCTTCGAGCCAATCCAAATAGCTTCAGATTTGGTGAGATTTTAAAATTAAAATTTTACAGCCAGAACAAGTCGCACATTTTTGTAAAGTCTCAAAAAGGTTGTTAAAGGAATCAGGCGAACCATCCAGAAAACAAGTTGAGTCATCTGCTAACAATGAAATTTTTAACTCTCTCTCCTCAATAGGAATACCCTTAATGTTAACATTCTGGCGAATAGCAAGTGCCATTGTTTCAATAACCATCAGAAATAAATAAGGAGACATAGGACAGCCCTGAAAAATTCCTTTATCCATTATGATGGGTTTTGTGAAAAACCCATTATTAACAACATAACTTTTTCTTTGAGAATAAAGAGTTTTAATCCAGTGAATACAATTTTCACCAAAATTAAAATGTTTCAAGACTTGCAGTAAAAATTCATGAGTACTTACTACAATTAAGGAGATGGGTAGCATCTCGGCAACCCAGTGGGTATCCATATTGGGTATAGCCATAAATACAGTGATATTCACTCTCGTAGCAGGCCCCGTTGGCACATTGTAGTTCGGTTGAATTATCGCAACCCATTTTATAAGCTGTTGGTTGGAGTACAAGCAAAATAATGATTTTTATTGATTGTTTGTTTTTGAGTTTGTTATTCATCAGAATGCTATTAATAAAGTACTGATTCCACTTGAAATAAGTTGCCTTTCCACCCCATGTAAAAAAAAGTGAATATTAAACAAACAAAATAAAAGGTGTAATACGGATTTGGAATTCTAGTTTGTTTCTAATATTAAGCTATGATCGCACTTTACACGCAAGTTGCCCAAGAAGTTGTAGATTTTGCAGCAACAACGTTCCCTGGTGCCGCATAATAGGGTGAACTTGGTGTGTGTGTCACCTTTAGAGAAGTAGCTACTAGCTAGTCAGGAATTTGTTCAGACGATAAAAGCAAAGGAGGCAAGGTGCCAAACATTTGTCAAAAAGGCCTAAATATCTAAGAAATAATCCATATCCTCCCTTCCTTGCTACGCCATTGCTTTTGAGTGTGTAAAGTCGTGTTCACACTGTCGGATTTAAGTGAGTTATTACCGGTAATAGGCGACTTATAACCGGTAATAGTGACTTATTACCGGTATTAAGTGGCTTAAATCCGACCGTGTGAACACGATTTTAGCCTTTAGTATTTACCACAGTCCATTGGTTCATCTTCATTGGACAACCCTAAGCAATCGTTTTGACCATCACATACGGCATCATTAGATATCAACTGACCAACGTAGCATTGGAAAGTTGATGGAGAATTGACATTGCCTGTAAAAACAGAAGAAATTATGATATTCAGTAAAAAGATATATACTGTCTTAATACTCGTGCTAGCCATAGACTTCAACATAAAAAGTCCAAGTTTTGAGATGTCTTCTCAAAATATCAAGAGCTATCTTAAGAACCACTGAACCAATACTAGCCTTATTTGTACTCATTTTAATGCATTTTTCATGCTGATTCCAAATATGGTCATGAAAATTTACAATTATGAAATTTTTGAATTTTGATTTTTTTTTTTAACTTGTCGTCTGCAGTCGACACCCGTGGACAGAGTTAAGCAACAAACTCATCGTGAATTTTCGCAAAACGTACGTCGAAGTTCACTACCGGTAACCGTAGTGAGGATAACAAAAGACGACTGGTAAGGAAGACTACTGAATGACCTCAAAGCTCACGGTCTGTGAAAATAAAAACACCAATCTCCTAATTTGCATATTCCTCCAGCTAGCTCGTCAAAATACAACGGTCGCCATTCGTCTAGTTATTTATGATGTCTAGAAAATCTAGATCATTGATATTATTTTACTCACCGCAATTGTGTTCATCCTCGCCATCTAGGCAGTCATCCACGGTATCACATTGCCTAGATGCATTTATGCACCTACTATCAGAACATTGGAATTGGTCCACTTCACATGCTGAGTAATCTAAAGGGAATATCAATATAATAATATTCGCTGTAGAAGTGATGTAACAGGGTTAATTGTTATTTTTGAATGTATTGCCCTGCACTAGACGTATGCTGTAACTTTGCATCGCACCATAGATTATCAAAGAATAGGCATAAAGATGTAATCCTGTAAATCTGCCACATTACGGTCTATGTACGTTTCAATCGCACCTGTACGATAAATGTTTCTTTGAAAAGATCTGTCTTGTATTCAATCTATGATTGCACACCGTACACAGGCATGACAGGTGATGAGTGCAATCCGGCTGCTTATAGTGTGGGCAATACATTCCCAAATGGTTTTAACCCATCGCTATGGTAGTTAATCCAGTTACATCACTACTTCTACGGCGAACTTGAAACCTAATCGGAAATTTGTGATTTTTCAGGTGAAAAGCGTTTTGATGTCCGTTTAATTACTGCATGGTCTAAGACGCTCTTTAAACAAGTTCATTAGGAATGTTGATATCAACTGTGAATTTTGTTCATTTTGAACAATTCCAAGTAAAAACGAAGTTGGTTTACTCACGTTTTTAGTGACGTTTCACCACTACACTAGTGGCTTCTTCAGACTGGCAACTCATCACTTCTGACTGCTTGCTTTTATAGGCAACAGGAAGCACCGTAGAGGGCGTCCTTGTTTAGAGTGTCTTGTCCTTTTCGGCGGATCCAGGTGGCTTCTTCCAGCCACCTGGTGGTCTTGTCGGCTTCACGATCAATCACTTTTGAGTCAATCCTGACGCAATGCATTATTGGAAATACAACAAGATTTTAAACTTACCACAATTTCTTTCGTCGGAATTATCTGCGCAATGTTGAATAAAATCACAAACGAATGAAACTGGTATTGACTTGTCGATAGTTGCACAAGAAAACGTCCCCGCGGTAGATAATCTTTCCTCTGCTTGAGGAAATAAAAAGAAAATAAATAAAAACCGAACTGAGTGTGCGACGGTAATTTTGTTAATGTTTGGTTGGATTTTGTGAGTGTGGATCCTTACGCGGTGTCATTTTGTCCACGGTTAGGCAAAAAATTGCTATGTCTCAAAGCCCATGGCAGTTTCAAAAACGAATGCGGAATGCGGTTTTTTTTTAAGATTTTAATTTTTATTCTTATTTTTTAAAGATTTTTTAAAACTTAATTTTGACTTAAAATGTAATTTTCGAGTGTTCAAAAGTACACAGCATAAATTTGTGGTTGATTTACACAATAGAGGTTGTGCATATGACGTATCATGCCGTAAATATGGCGGGCTACTCAAATGCATTCAACAAAAGCATGATTGCAAGCTACCGTGACAGTTCGTCACACACACATAACAAAATGCACTACGATCAAATAGGTTGATGACAACATTTAATTGAATGGACTGCACTGCGCCATGATTACGGTGAAGACGCCGGTTCAAATCCTTTGTTTGAAGCCAATCAATAATTGCATACACAACCTCTATTGAAGTACGTATATCAATATTTATAAACAATTCGAGTAAATTTTCTTCAAAATACGTCTCAGAATTTCGTGATTTTACGGCAAAAAAACTAAAAAGGGGAAATAAAAAATTAATTTGCTGTTTCAATTGACAAGAAAAACGAACGCGCGCGGCGGCCTTGAGACTTGTTTCTTATTTTGGCCTTACCGCAATTTTCTTCGTCTTCTCCTTGTTTGCAGTCGTTTTGTCCATCACACACGTACACATAATGTATGCATTCTCCTGATAAGCATGTAAACAGTTCGGGTCCACCATTTTGTCCACAGCTTGTACCTGAAATTTTAATCAAACAAAATATTGTTAAAACAATTAACACAGAGTGACTTTCTATATGTCCTATAAACACAATCGAATCACAATAAATGAATGACGCTAGATATAGAATTACCAGAAAAGTATATGCATATCAGCCGTCGCCTATAATGATGAAGATGCGCTATATAAATGCGTGTAATGTATGTACAGGATGTATGTAAACTTATGTCCAACGTGTGGCGTAAATAAAAAAAAACAACAACAACAACAACACTGATTTCATTTCATGACGATGGTGACAATTTGACTTTAGAAAGACGAGATGCACATACATAAACCCACAAACCCCAGCACACTTTATATGAATTCGCTGACCAATGCTTCCCAAGACACCTACACCATTTAGAAACATCCAGGGACTTATAGCTGAGAAGCGCACACCCTAGTATACCACAATACGCCATCGCAGTCAGTATCAGCTCCCCAAATTATCGTTAGGATAACCGAGACAGTAGCCAGTGAGTTCCTTGCCCGCAGAAATGTCAAGTTAGCTCAATTATGAGCACAAACAGGGATCGCGCCAGGGATCATCGAACTTACATCGCACAGCGTCATCATCCCTATATCTTCGTGTCAAAAATTGCCGTGATAGTACGGCGAATCCTCTTGTTTTCAATAGCTACAAATTATTACGATTTGCACATGCTCTAGTATCCCATATGGTGTTGCTATTACAAGGAAATTCGATTTGTTTTGAGGTAAACCCCAGGTTTTATTTCCAATTAGCGACCATTGCTGTTGGCTCTGGACACATTTTTACTGCATTTTTGGCGTAACGATTTTTAAATCGTAAGTTAAAATTGTGATATATTTAAAAGGGCATTTCGTGATCCACAGCCTCATCCCCCACTTTTCTCAAAAAAGTTGAGATTTTTATATCACTGGAATACTCTGGCTACATAATGTTTATGTACAAAATATTTCTTGCAGATTAATTCGTTTAGCAAATATATCGCGAAATTACAACGTATTGTCTATGGAGCAGTGTAATACACATAATCATGCATAACTCGCAAACGCAAAATCGGAATCAACTGAAATTTTTGGGAATATGCTTTTTTCGTGGATATGTACTGAAAAATGTCATAAAAAGAGGATGCTAGGATCACGAAATACTCCTTTAATTTTGAGAATTACAATTATATAAAGGAACACAAATAGCCCATTCACCTA
Organism: Amphiura filiformis; assembly: GCF_039555335.1. Taxonomy (NCBI): domain Eukaryota; kingdom Metazoa; phylum Echinodermata; class Ophiuroidea; order Amphilepidida; family Amphiuridae; genus Amphiura; species Amphiura filiformis. The sequence goes on along the minus strand of NC_092633.1, from coordinate 43,698,811 downwards.
AAATCCAGGTGCTTGTATTGAATATTCGATCACACGTGTATTTCACAATGCATATGTAAACTTTCTTTATCTATGTCAACAATAGAATATTGATTTCACCAACGGAGTATGGAGCTATGAAAAAAATATTTATAATACAGGGTGTTGACACTGTGCATCGCTCTACATACCAATAAACCGGAGTAAAACCTTAACCGATTGACGAGCCAACGACTGCTTATAATATTACTATACTACTATTGTAACTTTTATTCGTGGCAATTGCCGAATGGAATAAATGACATACCGTTGACTGCTTTGATGTGCTCATCTATTAAACGATCTGGAAACAAGAGGGTGAAAAAAATATTCTTTAACTAAATTTGTTGTTCATAACCTCATGTCTCGATGTGCTTCTGACAAACTAATACGAAACCATACTGAACTCGGAATATCTTATTAGTGTTAATAGGTTACTTATAGGCCTTCGCGGTTATTGGGTTGAGATTATATTAAGATAAGACGTATACGGTATTTGCGACTATTTGTAACGCCGGATTTGTTCAGATTAAAAATAAGACTTCAAGGTTCAAATAGAAAATTCCCTTCATATTAGTCGGAATTTGAAATAAATGAATCTTTTGGTTAAACAAAAACTGGACATTTACCTCCGGAACGAGTTGTACACTAAAATACTTCGTTTCTGGTGCTATACAAGTTAAACAAAAACTGGACATTATCTCCAGAACGAGTTGTACACTAAGTACTTCGTTTCTGGTGCTATACAAGTTAAACAAAAACTGGACATTTACCTCCGGAACGAGTTGTACACTAAAGTACTTCGCTTCTGGTGCTATACAAGTTAAACAAAAACTGGACATTTACCTCCGGAACGAGTTGTACACTAAAGTACTTCGTTTCTCTGGTGCTATACAAGTTAAACAAAAACTGGACATTAGGCCTACCTCCGGAACGAGTTGTACACATATAGTACTTGGTTTCAGGTGCTATACAAGGAACATCTGTCATCAGCCAACTATCCTCGTTTGATGAATATGCAATTTTCGAACAGGCTTCTAGACTTCCACCATCGGGATTCCTAAAGAAATTATTACAAAAACATGTTTTGCAATGATAGAAATGGATGAAATGTGCTGGAAACGTACAATTTGTTCGTATATTCTCCAAGAGCTCCATATTCGCTCCAGCCTTGGTCTAAATCTGACACCAAGGCGCTTTCAATTTTCCTCCAAAGTAATTTCTCTCTGCTTCCCTTTTATCATCAATCAATAAAGATAATTCTATCAAGATTATTTCATACTTACCCAATTTCCCAGTTTGTAAAGCTGACCGGTCTGCCGTCTACCCAGCGACGAGTCTTTCTATCGTTGGTTATGGTCAATCCTACAGGATGAAAATGAAATAGTTACTTCCTTATTTTTATTCATGTGTTCGGTTCATACCAGTAACCAGGATTTATTGCGGAAAAGTAAAACTTTTGTGATTTTTTTTCCTTCAAAGAAAGGGCTGATTTCAACCACCTGTTTTACAGACAAAGGTGGACCTTTTTTCAGAATGGCATTGAGGGCGTGTAGCAATGACTTATTCAAATGTGACCGTCCACGGCGAATGAGCCGTAAATTCCTCCCCCGGTCAATTTGTTTCTATTTCGTGTTTAAAAAATAAACATCATAAACTTAAAAATGGTATATCATTTGACTTCAAACGATATCCAGAAGCGGGGTTATGGTTTGTTAAACTTTACTCCTTCAACAAAATTATAGCTTTTTACGTTTTTACATGTGTCTCTTTTTCCACATTGTTGGCAATAAATATCAAACAGTCATAATTGGCGGTCATTTCAAATCATCCCCAACTCAACGAGGTTTAAGAAAGTTCTCTCATTGTTAATTGTTGGTTATGCATACCTGTACAAAATACAATGCCTGGTGACCCACCACTTGAACAGGATTTAGCAATATAAGCAAACAAAGACCAGAGCTATTAAAAGTTCTATAGCCATCTAAGGTAGAAGCTTATTATCCACTTCAACAATAGGATTATTGATTAGTTTTTGACTATCGAAATGAGACGGATGTCGGGCCAGCTTAAGTTACCGATGAATATGACCTTCGTACACATTTTACACCGTAACTCAGAATACAATTTAGGGAATTTACGGCTCATTTGTGCTGCCGGGTCACAAATGGGAGCGGGATGAAGGGGACAAGGCAACATTCAAGGGGGAAATGGCCTTAGTAATGGACATTAATGGCCGGCCAGCATCGGGGAGCAAGACTTCTCACAGGTGCAGCAACTGTCCCCTTGCCAACCCCCACCCCTCCCCTCTTGGTTGCGCCACTGCATGGTCGTCATTCTTAAGAGGAGGAAGCCATATCATCTTGGAATCATGTATATGTACGAACCACACCCATGCAAAGAAGATTTTCACATCATCCCAGAATGCTTATTTCAGCCAAGCCATGCATGGAGTATCTTTTATACACACATGTGCCGGGAAATGGTTTTAAGTTCTTCCATGTTCAAATAAGCAATTTCACACTCTAAAGGACTTGTGCGTTTATCAGGAACTATGCTTTTGTTATGCTAAAATAGTCTTCTGACATTTACCCGGTGAAGAAGGTCGTGGTCTTACTTACAACAGTGAGAAGCTACAATCTTGGAGATAAGTCTTGGAACACTTGCGTGTAAAGAACGGAAACTGTCACCCCATCTTCTCCGTGCAATGTTGAGAAATACCAATGTCTTCAGCGGTTTCCCAATGTGTTCCAACATTGATTGTTGGGGAAGGGAAAGTCATTGTTGTAGATGTCATGTTTGTTCTCAAACACAATATACGTCATTTCCATTGTCATAAGAAATTCGGCACGGAATTTCAACAGAGTGTGCCAAGTGTTCCAAGTACTTTTTTCCAAGATAATTGTAGGTTGATCTGATGTTGTGGTTCCCATTTTTCATTACAAATTTCATATCCCTATTTTATCTTACTTTTGGGAGCTCTAATTTTTTAACACTTGAAATAAGTACATGAGATCCCCAGTTACCCACAAATATACCATCCAAAACATAAGAGCCCCCGGGGATATTACTGTTGTAAAGCCCTCCTTCGTGTACATGCTCCATGAGAACTTGCCTCATCAGGAACCAGTTTTAGGGTCTTGTGCAAAAGCATGGTGCATTGTGGTGATATGGTGATCATCTTCTTTAACACTCCATGATTAAGAGGCAGTCTTCAGCAAACGGCTCTTTTCAGAGCCACCAGTAGGCAAGGGCGACCTACGTGTCTCATTCTTAGGTACTTTGTCCTGAAGAAGTCAGAGCTACTCCTGACGAAAGCTTGATAGTTCTAAACTTGTCCGACGGCGAACCCGCTAAAAAATCCACTAACTCTATGATTAATTATCATGATCACAATATCACAAAGCAGAAACATTTTTAATCCAATATGATGCAACTCACCTATGTATACCCCAGCATCTCTGATGTTGGGATCTTTATCTTGCTGTAGAATAGAAGAGATTAACTCAACATCTCCTGTATTACGTATGGTTGCTAAGGAGCCATTGTTTAACTGGCATTGTGTCTCTGCTTCTTTCCAGTTGATATCATCCGGAGCTACGAACAACCTGAAACAGGTGGTATCTTGTAGATGTGGTGTAACCCATCCTTGTAGTCCAGGACATGATGGGTAAACTGTTTCGGAGAAAGAAACCCTGATTAATTCAGAATGTAAAACTACAATTTATATATCGCCGTATCACACAGTGACGTGTTTGCTAAAAACGTATTTCGAGGAAAAATAGCATTGACGTTTTGCGAAATGTATTGTTTATATACTCATCAAATATACCATTAGCTCTATAAGTTGAAAGAAAACCATTCCCGTCTGAAGAAGAGATTCATAAAGTTAATATAAATGTCAATTTAGTCACAAACGCTTTACTTTATTCGTGTATTTACCAAAGAAACATACGTCGTTATGTGAAAAGGCAATAAGGGCACATTGTTAGATACGACGCTTTCGATGACACTTTCTTTATTAATGACATCACCATTTTTTAACCAATCAGCAAACAGTTTTGAGTGATTGGTCATGAATATTGAAAACATCTTGCAACAACATCTTTTACAAAAACAGTATTAGTTTATATACCTGTATCGTCGCAAACAACGCCTATTAGGTATTGGCACTCAAACATATGTTGTGCTTTTCTCGTCTGACAATGCTGTAGCGATGCCTCATATCCAGTACAAGTAACCAACAGGTTGTCGGTCACTGGTTCTGTTGCAACTGGCATCACTGGTATAAAGTTCACTCGATGGTTTATTCCCTGGTAACCAAGCTGTCCACAAAAAACACCAGCAACTACATCGTATTGGAAACCTGGAAAGTCAACGTATTGGGAACACAGATGTACCCACTTCCCGGGACAATCATCACCCTGGTACAGAACTTCTACGAGGTCCTCTGATGTGTCATTTGTGAGACGCACGTCTTCGATGGCACAGTTCCCTTTGGTTATTAGAAGAAAAAGTGGTATAAGCGGAATAAGATTAAGAGTATAATGTGTGTAGAGAAACTGTACTCAGAATACAATCTGTACTACATGTAGGCCAATAACGTGCGAAATACGGTGGCGCAGTGGTACGGGATTCGATTCATGATCCAAGTTCGCAAGGTTGAGGGTTCGAACCCCTGTGACAGTGGCACCCGACTGCTTTGTGGCCACGCCCCACTCAACATAAATATCCAGGGGTGAGTCTGGCTTGAAGAGAGATGTGCCGTATTCCAGACTGTGATGAAAGATACGAACTTTACAGACATAAACTACAAATTACAGCCATTGATTAGATGTAGCCTACATGTTAACACATTTTCTTGTGGCCTAAGTTCTTACCGCATTCAATTTCAATAGGATTGTCACAGGTGCTAAAATCAAGGTCCCATTGCTCAGAAGATGCACACTGGTCCAGATTAGATTCACTACCTTCACACACTATACCATCTCTGATCAAAAAAATGTCGCCAGTGATTGGATGTGCGAATATGTTCCGTTGATGTTCGCCACTGTATCCTAGTTGTCGACACATGACTGTAATAGCGTCGTCTGGAAAATCAAAATTGTGAGGGCAAATTGTAGACCACACGCCATTGTAAAGAACTTGTAGTACACCTTTAGCTTGGTTGTCTGCTGTTCCATCAACTAACTGCACGTCAAGATGATCTGTAGTGAAGACGGAAACGAGCTGAATATAGAATGGTCGAGAGCTTTACAAATAATCAAAAGAATTAATTCATGTAGTTGATGCCAGTGGCGTAACTAGGGTTGGTAGTGCCCGGGGCAAGAAACAAAATTGGCGCCCCTAACCCCCACCCACCCACCCACCCAAGAATATCTTAGACGCTCCCCCCATTCTTGAAACAATTGCGCGCGGAGCGAAAATTTGGACAAATAAGGCCTACCACTACTAATTTTGGTTACTAGAAGTTGAATATTGTCTTAAAATGTTCTTTCAATTGATTTTGTGCTAAAATGCGCGCGAAGCGCGTAAAAAATTTGACTTTCATCGCTTGAATGGGCGCAAAATCGATGCTAAATTGGTCAATTTGGCCCCCTAAAGGGTAGCGCCTGGGGCATGTTGCCCCCTCTGTCCATCCCCCTCCCCCACCCCCCCACCCGTAGTTACGCCACTGGTTGATGCTGCTCCTGTTGTTGTTGTGGTTGCTACTGTTGTTATTGTTAGTGTTGATGACGGTGTTGTTGCTAATGTTGTTGCTTTTTCTGGTTGTTTTTGTTCCTGCTACTGGTGTTGGTGTTTAGTCTTTGTGTCCCGGGCTATGCCAGAAAAATAATTGACCTCCCCCAACGGTACCCATAGAGGATTAAGGAAATCCAGATGTTTAATTTTCCACTGGAGACCGGATTTCCATGTTTTTTCCTGCTGCTTGTATCCAATTCCGGCACAGAGGATTTGAGAAATCCGGATTTTCCCTCAATATAGGCCTAGATATTATATTTTTATGGTTTCTCAATTTCTGACCCGAATTCCAGATATTTGGCATTATACTGTTCATTTCCCCTTTCCGCATTATGTCTGTTGGAATTCCACAAGTTTTGGTGACTAATTCTTGGATTGCCCATACATGCTATAGGTGACTTGCTCCCACGAAACGCGGGGGGTTCCGACACCTTCCAATTGAGTTGCTGTTCTTTGTTTGTAGACACCTGTATACCTTTGTGAATGGGAGGACATAATATGCTGTACTTCGTATTCAATTCTGTCCTGATTCATAAAGGACATACCACTGCCAACAAAGGTGTCTTCAAACAAAGAACATCAACTCAACAGTTGGAACGTCTCAAAACTCCCAACTTTCGACTTTACGCTCATTTCGAGGAGGCACTTAAATTTTTTAGTATCGTGTGAATTTCCCATTTTGTTAATACATCCAGTTTTCATATGGGGGCAAAATTGATCTAGAATAGCCTAATTATTCAAGCTATGTCGCTGGTCTTTACCTTCATTATCATCGCAAATAACTCCAGCCAAACTAAAACATTGATCAATTACATTCCAATCACCAAGTAGACATTCTGCTAACGACGTTTCATTTCCAACACAGCTCACACCATGTAACCATATTGCATCTTGCAGCATCACTAGCCAATCATAAGGGAATGTAACACTTTTGTGATTAGAACCGCGGTAACCAAGTTGATTGCATGTCACGATGGCAACATTGTCCCCTTCCAGTGGCCAGACTTCATTGTCACATATGAAGCCCCATTTACCATTGTTTAATGCACGAATGATGCCAAGATTAGGTGACCGTGAGTAGAAACTGCCATCTATTCGAATTTGCTCTGGAAAAATATGAATAGATAATTCAACATTAATTTCTTGTCAAAATTATTTGGTTTCTCACTAAACAGTTAAAATAACAAACTACTTTCATTGGTTTTTATGAAATATGCTTTGTATTATTGAGAAACATATTAATTGAAGTCATTTTAAATAACAGACATGACAGCAGTAGAGTCTGTATCGTGTCAGTTTTCGTATCTATTTTCGTTTTCGATTTCGTTAGTTGTTGTGGAGAAGCTATATTCAAATATCTCTCGGTCCCGGTTATGAATAACCTTAAAAGGAAGTGTAAGGCTTGAAACAGGATTATGAAGTTATGAAGTTTTACTTCAATGTCGAATTTATGACACAAATTATGTTTCCACTCACTCTATGAAGTGAGCAGAATCAAATTAAGTTGAAAAGTCACGAGGCCTCACTTACTTCCATGATGGGATTGACCTGTACAGGGTGTATCAAACCACTCGATTAAAAAGTGTGAGGCATTTAGTCAAAATGCTAAAGTTGATAGCTGAATCAACATCTTGTCCTGCCATAACTGTAAAATCACTGACGTGTGACCATTAATAAGGCTTCAGTGGCTATTTTTGTAAAAACGCGCGAAAAGCAAAGCAACATGAAAATCACATGAGCGACCAATTTCTTTTGAAGTGATTAACAGTCTTAGTCTTCTGCATGTCCACCAGGGCATGACCACAATTCCTCTGTATGCAAATACCAGCACTCCACAACATAGCATTCAGAACACGTCTCATGAGAGGTCTGTCCTGCCTGGATGTGCAATATTATGTGTCTCTGAAGTTCATCAAGGTCTGCAGGAGGACTTGTGAAAACCTCTGATTTCAGATAGCCCACAAGAAGAAATCCAGAGGTTTAAGATCAGGAGATCTTAGGGCCATTCTACTTGGTGCTTAACAGCAATCACAAGATTGCCAAACAATCCTGCAAGACATTCTGTCAATTACTGTAATGAAAGTGGTGAAACTGCTTTGATTTTTATGTTATTTTCATTGATTTCGCGCTATTGAATTTTTGCACGCCTCACAAAAATAGCCACTGAGTCCTTATTAATGGTCACAAGCCAGTGATTTTACAGTTGTGAGAGGACAAGGTGTTGATTCAGTTATTAACTAAATCATTTTGATCTAGTGTCATTTTTCCAACCTTATTATGCAGGGACTGCCTTTTTGAATTGGTAGGAGAGCATTAAATAGCTCTTCTGGGCCTTCAAGGAGAGCTGTTTAGAGCATTTACAATTGAATACAAGGAGAGAATGGTCAACTAAGGAGAGCTAAAATTCACTCCCCTATATCAGATTTAAGGAGAGCAGTAGAGAGTGATTGCTCTTGCTCTCCTAAAGGCAGTTCCTTAGTGTGATACTTGTGAGTAAAAGCTGGTAAATCAATACGGTTGCAATTCCCTTGCCATGGATGCAAACCCGTGTACTCGTCTGTAGTTTATAATGTGATTTCTTACACTTGAAGGTAATTATATATTGATTTCCCCACAAGATGGCCGAAAAGGACGTCACACTAATTTTACCTAGATACCTAGATATTGCATTACCTAGATAGTGAAACATCATGGATAGCTCAATCTATTCTTTTTTTACGTTATCTAAACATTTTTCTGTCAAAATCGGAACATTTTCATGTTTTTGATCCTCATAAAGCCAGAACTAGAAAAAAGTCACGAATAATTTGTACATCCTACATTGTCCTAGACAGATCCAACTGTAGATTTCCGAATGCTTATGACTGATAGGAATACATTGCTAAAGAATACATCAGGAAAGATTCTCATCTTCTCTGGTATGTTTTTAACACAATTTCAGCAAGTTTGTAATTTGACCCTGTTTTAAATTTCCATGACCTTTCCAAGCTAAATGAACAGGATGTGACTCGGCAGCAATATGGATTGTTGAACCATGGCCAACATAGCATAATCAATAAACCAAACCTTTTGTGTTTTTCAGCTGAATAAATTATCTGGGCTCCCAGTCCCAATATAATAGTTTGCTATTAATAAGAGTCGCTAGTCCAACAGTTCGCTGTTCTCTTACCCTAAGACCATGAAGACTAACCATAACACTGTACTTCACCCTAACCCTAACCTTAAATTTGACGCGTGAAGATCTTATTTATCAGTCAGGTTTTCGGTCAGTATTTTCAACAGAGACTTGCCTTATATACTTAACCGACTTTGTCAAATACCAAATTTCTTAAGGATATTATGTTGGAATGTTACTGGATGTTCAGAAAGCATTTGATAGTGTCAACCATAGAGTAGTATATTATGTAATAAGCTTGAAGCTATGGGTATCAGCTCTGGTTAACAGAAAACAACTTGTCTGCATTGAGAGCATAAAATCATCTCTCCAAACTATAACTTGTGGCGTCCCCAGGGCAGCCTGCTGGCCCCTTGTTGTACTTTTGTTGCAACGATATAGAGATTTCAGTGCAGAGCAACTTGCAGCTCTATGTGGATGTGACAAATACACCAAGGATGTCGCTGATATGCTTGGCTCTAATCTTAAATCCTGCAATCTGTGGTTGGTCGACAATAAACTGTCTCTTCACGTTGGCAAGACAGATTGTATACTCTTTGGCACCAAAGTTAAGTTAAAGAAAGTTACTGACTTCTATGTTGCCTACGATGATCATGTTTAAAACCTCAGGACAGTATCAAGTACCTCGGTGTTTCAATATACACTATCTGGCATTCTCACATTCTCAATCACTTCGCACAAAGATCTTAGTTCTGTTTTGATTCATTGCCACATGGATTACTGTTGTACATCTTGGTATAGTGGCCTTACTCAAAACCATAAAAAATAAACTCCAAATTGCTCAAATAAGGTTGCTCGTTACATCCTGAAACTTTCTCCCAGAGATCACATTGGGCAACATGAGTAAAACCTTGTGAATCTGTTGAAATTTCGTGACACCAGTCCTTCAACTGCTTACGCACGGTTCCTTCCGCCATGTTCACTAGTTTCGAGATCGGGGCCGAGGGACTCAGGCTATCCGAGGTCTAGACAATTAGGCCGCAGGGCACAGTGTCATCGCCCCGATATCTCCATGGTAGAAATCGCCATGGTAGGTTGAATCCACAGACACGAAAGGTCATTTTATTCCGACCTTATGAGACGCATATAATTAGCCAAGTGACCTGACTAAGGCTACTGACAATAGCCGGGGTAATTGATTTATCGCTGTGTGAGTAAGCTTGTATACGACATTGCGGTCAATGGTCATACTACCTACACTGGAGTAGTGAGTGCAGATTATAGCCTGCGCGCTGTAGTCCACAGGACCAACGCAATATAAAATTAGCGATTTTGGTCAGATTTTGAGTTCAAGACTCACGGCCGTTTCTCAAAGCGCAAACTAACGACTATCATATCTGTTCAACACGTATTTTCAAGTGTATGAGACCAGATCTGGTTTCTTGAGACGAAATCATTTACGGGAGATATTCATCATTTTCTAACCCGGTATCCGAAGATTTTCGTCTGATATCAAAATCGTGCATAGCAATTCACGTGTATCGATCCCGTGTATTCATTTTAGTGTCTCTGCTGCACCAAATAATTATTAGCCAGGCGATGTCGGTGTGCAGGGGCCACGCCATATTGCAGGAGGGTGAGAGTTCATAGGGGAAACTTCCAAGGTTTAGTATGGTTTGGTCACTCAGGCACTTAACTTTTTGCCCAATTCCCAATGTACAGGTTAAAACTATTTTGTATTTAATATAGATCAAATATGATGATGGTGACTGCGCATCACCGTGAGTTTAAAGCGCATTAGCAAAGGTACTCTTAGACAAGCCACATACTATCCGATGGAAACGTTAACAAACACAGACCATGCGTTATAAAGTGGCCGAGCCGAATAATGTATCGAATAATGTATCAAACATGTTCGACTTAAAAGTCGAACATTTTTGTGAGCCGACATTTAATACCTATGCATTTTCACCTTCCTGGAAATACTAGATGAATGAAACTTACCAATACAGTATGCGTCATCCAAAGTACTGACCAATAAAGCGGCCGTGCAGTAGAGTAGCAGCAACATCTTACAATGTTGCACGCCTCGATGTCACTGCGAATTTAAAACGAAAATAACAAGAAATTCAATGTAAAATATCATCCGTGTTTTTCCTACAATCTGAATGCAAGTACGCATTAGTCAACATTGCAAATAAACATGGTAAAATGGGGAAATTAATTAATGCTTGACAATGCTTTGCATTACAAGTTGAAACTGTGACCTTGAAAATGTGAAGTTCTGACAGTTGCACGCCTCGATGTCACTGCGAATTTAAAACGAAAATCAGTTCGGAAAATAACAAGAAAATCAGTGTAACATGTCATCCGTGTTTTTCCTACAATCTAAATGCAAATATCATTAGTCAACACTTCTGTGCAAAATAAACATGGTAAAATGGCGAAATTAATTAATGCTTGGCAATACTTTACATTACAAGTTAAAAATGTGACCTTGAAAATGTGAAGTTCTGACATGTTTTTAGGTAATCTGAATTTAGTATTTATTTGTTTTCAACAAAAACTTACATGAAGATTGTCTATTCTTTCGCAGTGTTGTCACGGTATACTGGATAGTTTCATGCAAGTTTGCCGATTTTGTGTGCGAGAACCACACAATCTGGTCCGATTGGTTAACTTGTATGCTTGTGAAATGAACGCTTTAACCAATTTACTTCACTCTTACATATTTTCAGTTTAAGATCCGTAAACAGCGGTTTAAATAACTATTATGTAGCGAGTGAACCTTTCAGGATGTGACGGGTCATCGATCAAGTGATGTTCATTATCTCAAAGATTATTTTCATATTATTTCACTTTTTGTCTCATATTTCTCTTAGTTTTTATTTTTTGTTATTTTTGGGGGGATGACTTGATAACAAACATAATTATATCATATTGTTTAATGCTAACTGTCCGTTGGCTTACTGTTTATAATATAGCATGTTTAATGGCAGGATTCAATACTAGGTACGTGAGCATAGTGAGTTCATTACCAATCTCTACAGCTGAGTCATGGGGTTGCAAAGGAACACAATTTTTTTTGTCCGTGGGTGACTTTGCATGCTTAACATGTCAGTCACTTAGATCTGCATGGCTGATCACCAGACGAGTATCACGTTAATAATAGTCATGACGTCATCTGTACCATGGTTCATTGGTGTAATAGGAAAGAAAATACTGCATGTAGGAGTGATGTCCGCATTGCTTTGCCATGAACATGTCAAAGAAAATAGAACAAAAAATGAAATATGCACTGAACTATACGAAACAAACAAATAAACAAACAGACCACTAGTCGCGGAACTACCATAGCAATAGATGAATTATAATATGACAAATTATAATTTTCGCCGCTTGCCGTTACTTCCAGCCTCTATTACTTTATTTATGGTAGAGAATATTTTCAATTATCAGAATATCTCTTATGGACGAATCCAATTTCACGCATTCCTACACCTCAATGGCAGCCATAGCTGGGTCCCCCTTAGGTCTATCCCACCTGAAATGTGAAATGATGTGGCCTTGGTGGGGATATTAAACTGCATTCTATCACCCGTGTTACACGTAGACAAAAGAATGATGAAAGTTTACAACACAATACAATTCAAGATCGATTTTTAAGCGGATTTAATCCGCACCCAATTGGGCAGTAACAACACCAGTTTGGTGCAGACGGGACCCAGTAATGGCCGACTGAATTCTGACCATCACTTGGCTCGTTGGATTCGTCTATAGGTTTACAAGAAATGACAGGACAATAAATATCTTGGCCGGTGGTGCATTACTAAAGATATCAACAGACCTGTGCTGAGCAGTTCCCAACAATAGAATAGGGCCCTCTCTTTACCGGTGGTGTATTACTAAAGATATCAACAGACCTGTGCTGAACTGTTCCCAATAATAGAATAGGACCCTCTCTTTACCGGTGGTGTATTACTAAAGATATCAACAGACCTGTGCTGAACAGTTCCCAGTAATAGAATAGGGCCCTCTCTTTACCGGTGGTGTATTACTAAATATATCAACAGAGCTGTGCTGAGCAGTATTATATAATAGAATAGGGCCCTCTCTTTACCGGTGGTGTATTACTAAAGATATCAACAGACCTGTGCTGAGCAGTTCCCAATAATAGAATAGGGACCTCTCTTTACCGGTGGTGTATTACTGAAGATATCAACATACCTGTGCTGAACAGTTCCCAATAATAGAATAGGGCCCTCTCTTTACCGGTGGTGTATTACTGAAGATATCAACAGACCCGTGCTGAACAGTTCTCAATAGTAGAATATGGCCCTCTCTTTACCGGTGGTGTATTACTAAAGATATCAACAGACCCGTGCTGAACAGTTCTCAATAATAGAATAGGGCCCTCTCTTTACCGGTGGTGCATTACTAAAGATATCAACGGACCTGTGCTGAACAGTTCTCAATAATAGAATAGGGCCCTCTCTTTACCGGTGGTGTATTACTAAAGATATCAACAGACCTGTGCTGAACAGTTCTCAATAATAGAATAGGGCCCTCTCTTTACCGGTGGTGTATTACTGAAGATATCAACAGACCTGTGCTGAACAGTTCCCAATAATAGAATAGGGCCCTCTCTTTACCGGTGGTGTATTACTGAAGATATCAACAGACCCGTGCTGAACAGTTCTCAATAATAGAATATGGCCCTCTCTTTACCGGTGGTGTATTACTAAAGATATCAACAGACCCGTGCTGAACAGTTCTCAATAATAGAATAGGGCCCTCTCTTTACCGGTGGTGTATTACTGAAGATATCAACAGACCCGTGCTGAACAGTTCTCAATAATAGAATAGGACCCTCTCTTTACCGGTGGTGTATTACTAAAGATATCAACAGACCCGTGCTGAACAGTTCTCAATAATAGAATAGGGCCCTCTCTTTACCGGTGGTGTATTACTAAAGATATCAACAGACCCGTGCTGAACAGTTCTCAATAATAGAATAGGGCCCTCTCTTTACCGGTGGTGTATTACTGAAGATATCAACAGACCCGTGCTGAACAGTTCTCAATAATAGAATATGGCCCTCTCTTTACCGGTGGTGTATTACTGAAGATATCAACAGACCCGTGCTGAACAGTTCTCAATAATAGAATGGGTCCCTCTCTTTACCGGTGGTGTATTACTAAAGATATCAACAGACCCGTGCTGAACAGTTCCCAATAATAGAATAGGACCCTCTCTTTACCGGTGGTGTATTACTAAAGATATCAACAGACCCGTGCTGAACAGTTCTCAATAATAGAATAGGGCCCTCTCTTTACCGGTGGTGTATTACTGAAGATATCAACAGACCCGTGCTGAACAGTTCTCAATAATAGAATGGGGCCCTCTCTTTACCGGTGGTGTATTACTAAAGATATCAACAGACCCGTGCTGAACCGTTCCCAATAATAGAATAGGACCCTCTCTTTACCGGTGGTGTATTACTAAAGATATCAACAGACCCGTGCTGAACAGTTCTCAATAATAGAATAGGGCCCTCTCTTTACCGGTGGTGTATTACTGAAGATATCAACAGACCCGTGCTGAACAGTTCTCAATAATAGAATAATTATGGCCCTCTCTTTACCGGTGGTGTATTACTAAAGATATCAACAGACCTGTGCTGAGCAGTTCCCAGCAATAGAATAGGGCCCTCTCTTTACCGGTGGTGTATTATTAAAGATATCAACAGACCCGTGCTGAACAGTTCTCAATAATAGGGCCCTCTCTTTACCGGTGGTGTATTACTAAAGATATCAACAGACCCGTGCTGAACAGTTCTCAATAATAGGGCCCTCTCTTTACCGGTGGTGCATTACTAAATATATCAACAGACCCGTGCTGAACAGTTCTCAATAATAGAATAGGGCCCTCTCTTTACCGGTGGTGCATTACTAAATATATCAACAGACCTGTGCTGAGCAGTTCCCAATAATAGAATAGGGACCTCTCTTTACCGGTGGTGCATTACTAAATATATCAACAGACCCGTGCTGAACAGTTCTCAATAATAGAATAGGGCCCTCTCTTTACCGGTGGTGCATTACTAAATATATCAACAGACCTGTGCTGAGCAGTTCCCAATAATAGAATAGGGACCTCTCTTTACCGGTGGTGCATTACTAAATATATCAACAGACCCGTGCTGGACAGTATCATATCATGATATAATAGAACAGAGACCTCGGTCTTATATACAATACTAAAAATATTAACAAACCTGTGCTAAAGAATAGAATAATAGAATAGAGCCCTCTCTTTACTGTTAGTGTATAGAAGAAAACTAAATTTTACTATCATACCACCAGATTTATGAACTTACAAACAATAGAACCTATGAAATGACATCAACAAATTAGAACTGTTACAATATCCAGTAAACCTGATCTTAAGATAAACATCCAGGGTATTGTGGACAAAGATTTGAAAGGCATTGCCAATGTTATTAATTCCAAGTTCGCTCATGTGTCTGATTGTTTAGATCATCTCGACTGTAGCAGGTTACCATGGTTACTATCTTATCTTCCTGCTGAAGAGCCAACTCCTCAGTTATACCCATGGGAAGTTTATGCTGAGTTTAATACGAAAACTTAAATCTGCTAAATCTGGCGGCCCTGATCAAGTTCTGGCCAAAGAGTTTGCGTATGCGTTATGCCTCTTACCGATATTTTGAATAATTCATATAGTGAGGGTTATGTTCCTGAGCATTGGACGCAATTGTCGTTCCTATTCCTAAACAGTATCCACCAAGTATTGACAAATTGCAGGTATTAAAAGCGACTGTTATATGTGCAGTACCGCATGCGGAAGTGCGTGATGGAAGGTGCAGTTCCGCATGCGGGACTGTAAACGGAAGTGTGCAGTACCGCATGCGGTACTGCACACTTCCGCGTCCCAAAAAATAGTTCCAAATTGAGACCTGTTTCGCCCACATCAATTTTTGCCAGGGTTTCAATACTGATTGAGTTCCAAATGATATGGTAATGTTAAAGAAGTGTCAAGTTATGTCAACCGCTCATTATTTAGTTACACTTGTTCATTTTCTATTCCAAGGAGCAGAGAGGAGTTAACATAGGGACAGTTGTACTTACGGACTTCTCGAAGGCGTTTGACCTCGTTGACCACACGCTTCTTATTGGTAAGATCATCGATATTGGAATCTATACATCCATTGTTTCTTGGATTTGCGATTTCCCACACAACCGTCAAACTTAACAGTGGTGTCAGATACAACAGTGTGCTTTCAGATTAAACAGCTATTCATGGTGGTGTACCCCAGGGTACAAAATTTGGTCCAATTGGGTTCTTGTTCTTATAAATGAAGCTAAAAAATGAAGCTGCCCAATACGACAAAAACAACCGTCTCTTAACACGCGATATTCAAAACTCCCGGGGATCGAAATTGTCTGGGGCAATGACGTCCCAGTATACAGTGATGGCTAACGACAATTGAGCACAAATAACCACGACGTCAATGTCCTGGACAATTTCAGAGCGGGAATTTTGAATATCGCGTGTTGAGAGCCGGCTGTTTTTATTCGTTTTTATGGTCAATATGAGTTTGATTTAAATAAAACTATGTGATTCGTTTATGACAATTACTTTTCTAACATAAATCAGGCATAGTGTTGTGATTCAGTATAGTGTTCCGAACAGTTCTATATAATAGAATAGTGCCTTCTTTTAACTGGTAGTGCATTACTGAAGATATCAACGGACCTGTGCTGAACAGTATCGTATAATAAAGTCTGCACAAAAAGTAACTCAGCTGTTATAAATACGCCTATAGATTCAGAACAAATAATTGTTTTCGCAATATTTCAACATAGAAAGAAGGATGATTTATTTACACGCATTTTGATACCCCATTTGTCAAATGTCGTTCAATATTAACAACACAGTAGTGCTTTTACAGAAAAATACCCGAATTTAAAAGTTGCAGTTTATACAGCGATCAATGGTTATAATGCCAGCACTGTACACACGTAAAGCCCGCCATTATCTTCGCGCTTACTTCAAATCAATACAAATAACTGCAACTTTTAAATTGGGGGTATTTTTCTTTCAAAACACTGCTGTATTGTCAATATTGAACAAAATTGGACAAACGGGGTATCAAAATACGCGTAAATAAATCATTCTTCTTTTTATTTTGAAATATTGTGAAAACAATTATTAGTTCTGAGTCTATAGGCGTATATATAACAGCTGAGTTACTTTTTGTGCAGACTTTAGAATAGGACACTCTCTTTACCAGTGGTGCATTACTAAAGATGTCAACATAACCGTGCTGAACAGTCCATATACTAGAATATCGTCAGCCTCATAACAAAATTTCCAAAAAAGTCATTTTTTTTTCATGTTACTTGTTTGCAATTTTGACCCTGTTGAGTAATAACCCAATAAATTGTTCACTTTGGACGTGTTTCTTAATACAATGAAGTATAACATCAAAAGAGATGTATTCCACAAGTTAATGAAGAATGCGGCTGGAAATTTGATTATTTATGGGTTTATTTACTCAGAAAATCAAAATTGCAAATGAGAAACATGTAAGAATGACTTATTCAAAGCAATTTTGTTATGAGGGTGACGATATGGCCTCTCTTTACCACTGGTGTATTACAAATATATCAACAAACCTGTTCTGAACAGTCTCATATACTGTGCCAAAAGAGTATCCTTACACTTGGAAAAATAATCACAATTTCAAAACTGAACAATATTGGGGTAAGTTTGTTTTTTAATAGATGCACTATCTATTCCTGCACATTATGGCACCACATTGAAACCAATGTGACTTCAAGAAGTTAAGTTACAAGCAATTGAATAGACGAAGTTCCAGTTTTAAAAGTGACAAACTGGCCTATACAAGGCGCAAAAAGATTCCAAAAAGCGCAACAAAGAGACAATACAGTTTCTGCAATGAAGCTTTATTTAAAGCAGTTTTTATTTCGGTTTTGACTTCTCTGTACTTTTCATAACTTTTCTTTTATTTGTCAGTTCTTTTGTTTCAGTTTTCTTTTGTTCCTTTTGTTTTTAAATTAAAGCCACGCATAAATTAGCCATTTACCACTCTCAAACCAGAAGTCTATTCCGTAGATTTTTGAATAGGCCAGTTTGTTATTTTTAAAACTGGACCTTCGTCTAATCAAATGCTTGTAACTTTGCTTCTTGAAGTCACATTGTATTCAATGGGGTGTCATAATGTACCGGATTAGATAGTGCATCTATTCAACAAATAAATTTACCCAATGGTTTAGTTTTAAAATTAGGATTTTTCTTCCAAGTGTAAGGATACTTTTTCGGCGCAGTATATAATAGAATAGAGCCCTCTCTTAACTGGTGGTGCATTACTGAAGATATCGTCAGACCTGTGCTGAACAGTTCCATGTAGTAGAACAGGGCCCTTTCTTTACCGGTGGTGCATTACTTATATTTTAATAGACCTGTGCTGAACAGTATCATTATTTTAATAGGGTCCGATTGAACAGATCTATCAGGATCGGTATGGTAAACTGATAAACAAAGTTCTTCGTATCTGATCCAGAATGCTCACTTACGTGTGTACGTTTCAACAACACCTGTTATCTCTATCAACACTTGATGGGTAGAAGTAGCTCCAGCGTTGATCTTGGAGTTGCGAGTTGGTTTTCCTTCAAGAGATTTTTAGATCCCTATTTCAGAAACTCATAATTGGCACTGTTCTACGTCTCTATTTATCACGGTGGTGCCCCCTCTTTCTATAGCCTCCTTTATCCAGCGAGTTTATCTATTTTGCTCTGTGCCAATGACGTGATTCTTGTCTACGACGTGATCAGTTATGGCTGACTTGTGCGTTGTTGCTAGCGATTCCTTTCTGCCTGCTCTGGTGGTTACTGTTTTGCTCACTTTCTCTGCCTCACTTTTGCGCTCTTCAAGTCGCGTACGGTGCCAAACTTTTTACCTGTTTCACCTATGTAGGACAAATCGCAGTTCACGCATTGTATCTGGTCGTTGACCTTTTTTAAAGGTCCAATCAGGATACCCATGTTCTAAGGGCTTCGTTGACTCTCTTCTCTTCTTCCACTTTGTCCCCCTCTTCCGTCACAAAGCTATCGTTCATGTTGTACAATGTGCCGTGCGTATCACACCAAGTCTTTTTGAAACCGCACAACACTCTTAGAAAACAGCTGGTACACCCAAAAGACAAACGCATGAACTGCGACTTGTCCTACATAGGTGAAACAGGTAGAACGTTTGGCAAAGAAATGAGGCAAAGAAAGTGAGCAAAACAGTAACGACCAGAGCAGGCAGAAAGGAATCGCTACTTCTATAAGGAGTCAAACGTTTTTGCCCCCTCCCCTTTTGAAGACCTAAAACTTTTTTGACTACTCCATTTTGCCCAGCCTCCCCACCAGACCTGTGCTGAGCAGTATTATAATAGAATAGGGTTATCTCTTTTACCGGTGGTGTATTTACTAAAGATATCAACATGCCTGTGCTGAACAGTGTCATATAACAGATGAGGAGCTAATGGGGCTCTATCTCTCTTTACCGGTATTACTTAAGATATTAACAGAATACGGTCCTCTCTTTACCGGTGGTGTATTACTAAAGATATGAGATAGAACTCAAGGAGTACACAAGTACACGTCATAAACCCCCTTCTCCACATACACACACCCTATCTCATTACAATGATTAATGTAAAATTATTTTAATATATCTGATATCAATGTTTTTTGCAAAATCATAATTACATAAATAACAATGCAGAACTAAATTTTGATCTTAAAATACTATCATAATAACGCAGGTTGACAATGTCTGGAATGTTGAGATGACGTTATGCTTGGTATGTTGAAATTACCGATGGATGTGCGAAGGTCACCAATAATCAATCATTAGGAAACGAATTTGGAGAAAACCTTCTGTTAATAAAATACTATGCTGAGCCACCAGCCTGGGTGATTTACACTCCAGTAATTTCAGATGATTGAGCTCAGTAATACATCAAAGCATGTCTTCCAATTCATGAAAACAAATAGATAATCAGCTTATCGGATTAAAAGCTTAGAGGGAAGGTCTTGCTGCTCAGCGAGTGTTTGTAATTATCAGAAGGTTTTCTCCAAATTCATTCTCTAATGTGTTCTACTACTACTACGACGTACTTAGAATATGCAATTCACACACGATACCATTACGCATACAAAGCAAAGGGATATGCCTATATATGTGCTGTTTGTTTGTTTGTTTTAAATGGTCTTCCCTTAAAAACTCGACAACAACCCATATTAGGAGAGGGTTACCATGGTTACGGCTCGCACTACCCCGATCCTGGTTTACACCAAGCTGACACAACTTCTACAAACTTTTACGTTTTTCGTGAGACTTGCTTTTTAGCAATCCTTTGGACGATTTGCTCTAGCCTTTTGGGCAACGAGAAAGGCCTAACTGATTCCAGTCTCTAACCCACCACTAAGGCAGTCAGTGAACACATATAATTTCCTCCTGGTACGGCATAATTCCACCAATGTAACCGGTGATCAATGATTTTGCCCTGCTGGTGCAAAAGAATGGAACTCTCTCTATGTGTTCAATGACTGCCTTAGTGGTGGGTTAGAGACTGGAATCATTCCTTTCTCGTTGCCCAACAGGCTAGAGCAAATACTGTTCCGTCCAAAAAAGGATTGCTAATAAGCAAGTCTTACAAAATGGCATTTCCTGAAAGACGTAAAAATTTGTAGAAATTGACCAAGTTGTGCCAAATTGGCGTAGACCGGGGATGGGGGTAGTGCGAGCTGTAACCCTCTCATATTATGGGTCGTTGTCGAGCTCATGGGAAGTTCATTTAAAGCAAGCAAATCTCACAAAAGCTACATCTGTCTTTTCATCCAAGACCCACCCCCGTACGCTCGCATGTATAGTTTTGCAAACATAAAATGTTCATCTGAAACATAGGTGTAACGTTTGGGCCTCTACTCTACGGCTGACAGCAATTATGAGCTTTTACATAAGACGATTTATACCTATAATTCATTCAATAACTTCGCGTTTGGTGTAACCTGTATTTTAGGTATTATTATCAAGGGTCTTATTAGCCGCGAGCTATCGTGCTATACTACAAAGAAGAGTTCAATATTGTTTTGCCCCTTCCTCCCTATTTTGGGTAATGTTCAAGGTCCATTGTCCTTTCACCCTTTCCCAAATATCCTACATGATTAATTTTATAATCTATTCTTGAAATTTCACTCAGTTTAAAACTGTATACTTTGATCAGCTCGTAATCGGCGGGCCTCATAACATCGCGGATTAATATCAAAGTATTTAGACCAGACAGGTCAACTAATATTGTACTCTAACGTGGGTCTACTTTTCGGCGTAGTGGTAAAAGTTAAACACTTCCCGCCTATTACGAGCTGATCAAACTATAATTATATTTTTGAAACCGTATGTATCTCGCCGCGGATTAAGAAAATTTCCAGAAATCTAATTTGGATGTGACAGTAATCTGTAATGATCACAGAACCGTCCAGAAGTTTTTCTTTCTTGTATATTAATAAGGTTATAAAATGCATCTCAATGTGGCCTCAAAAAAGGAAGCGGGAGGGGCGAGAAACATGTTTTACTCGCGGCCTATTCAATTTTTACGGGTTTAGTTCGATTGATTGTACTCTCATGGAAGAATCGGAAGTTTATCCGCGTTTCATTCTTCCGAAGAGAAGAAACAAGGTCCAATCGCTGTCAGGGCGCCGGCGGTTGAATTTGAAGCCATCCCTTACAAATTGCTGACTCCATCTTAATAGACATAGTGATTGTCACGTCGTGCACGAAATCTTTAAGTTTATCAACTTCTGCAGTCGAATAGTTGTATACACAATCATACTGTAGAGATTCGCCTAATGGCACATATGGGCTTCTTGACTTAACTTGAATTTTAGGCACAAAGTAAAAGTGCCCTCCCGTACAAATCCCACCAGCAAATAAGGACACGAACCCTTAATTCTTGTTTAGATTTCAAGGGGAAGTATAGCTCCTATTTGTGTGTGAAAATAACCTTTAGTCAAAGTAACCCCTTCGCGCCATTTGGCGAAACTTTACGGTATTGCGCATGATGCGCTAAAACATCATCCTATTATCCTATACTATTTGAGTTTAATATCTCAAAATTGAGTTTTATAGCTTTCAGTAATTTATTTTAAACAACTTCACACTATCTTCATCTGCTACTGCAAGTTTTGGAACAGCGTCTCTTGTAAACACCATATTCTGCGGATTTTGAAGGCCTTCGGCAACACAGCTTAGGAACTTTCCTGCCTCATTGTACTGTCTTATCTGCGCTGTGCCTTTATCCGGATAGTGAACCGCGACGTATAGATTACCATTACCATCGCTGCATACTCCTGAAGCCTTGAGACGATTGCCTTGCGTCATTGTATCAATGCTTGCTAGTCTTTGGCCCGTTAGACTTAAGACGACCACCGTTCCTGCGTCGTAATCACTCACAAGTATACGATTATCTTGCGTCACAGCGAGACAACCTGGGCGAATAGCTGGTGATAGTTTAGCGAGAACGGAACCTGTTTCTAGATTATGGATGGTGAGGGCAGATACTCCGTGGTAGCCAACAATCATATAATCTTTCTCACCCATCTGGTAAGCAGTGACAGAGCGAGGTCTTCCGATTGGATCCGGTTTGTCACCGATTTTAGGCGTAGCAATCTTGCGTAGAAACTTGCCTTCTTTGTTGAACACCCTTACGTTGTGTGATTTATCGACTAAAAGAAGGGTTTCGTTTGAGGTGACTGCTACATCTGTAACATTGTGAATGCCATCACTAGGGTTTGGTGTCTGGAGAGTTAATTTAGATTGTCCAGCAACATTGAAGACAGAAACGCAGTCCATGTCATGATCAGCTATGACTAAGTCTCCATTTGGACATGCGGCTATTCCACAAGCGCTCTTGAAACGAACCGGAAATTCTCGACACTCCTCTACTATGGTACCGAGCTGGAGGTCGTCATCCCTGGAATTGTTGGGGACAAATGCAAATGGTTTTGGATTTCTGTCAATTGGACGGGGCCTAAATTTCCCGTCGCAAAGATCTTGTATCTTGCTGTCTAATGATGGATACAGCGACAGGAAAGCCGCGGCGGGAGCTTGTGTTATGGCGTTCTTAGCGACGTCGTAAACGTTCTGAGCTTGCTTTCTCATGTATGAAGTTTTGTTCTTGTGGTCTTGCAATCCTCGAAGTCTAGCCGATTTGATGTCATTCACTTCAGCTAACATTTTTCGTTTTTCTTGATCTATCTTGGCATGCATAGCCGTGGCCGCTTCGTCCAGCTGGGCTTGAACAAGCTGTGCTCTGGCCTCGATGCTATGCTTGGTTTCACCGTCTTGTCTTTCAGCAACAAGCAGAGCCTCACATACGCGTGCCAAAGATGGTACTCGCTTCTGTAGCTCGACTTTCTTCAGTTTGGCAGCTTGTTGTGGATCAATGTGATGATGTTTGGAGGATTTGGATCCCGCTGGTTTACAATCTTTACAGATGAGTTCCTCACATGTGAGGCAGTATACTTCTGCTTTCCTGTCGGGATGTCTCGAGCAGGTTGGTTGGGTACGGGGCGTTGCTGAACGAGGAACTACCTTCCCAGAGCGCATGTCATCCATGGAAGCCACCTGGTGATGACGTAATGCATCAAGTCCTTGATGAGCTGTCTTGCATGCTTTGCATAGATACCTGTGTTGAGTAAGATAAAACAACACACACAATTAATACTTTTCAATTTCAGAAAGCATACAATACAAAATGAAACGGAACAGTTAAGTTTGATGCCTCATTTGCCTTAAAGATGAAGCCCCACTTTTGGTCTAAGTTCCTTAGGGAATTAGTCCAGGTTAAAATGTATCCATGTAAATTCTGTTCTGTCTATCATCAAAGTAACAGGTGTAAGTCAGTTCTTCACAGAAGAACTGGCCAAGCGGGGCGTCCTCTTTAACATGTTTAATATTCAAAAGTTGCACCTAAACCCTTGTTGCTTTAGTTGCTTTAGTTGCCAGAGTGCCAACTCACCGCGGGATATCCTTTATCAGTCATGTCAGGGAAGATCTTCCCTGGTCAAGTAGAGAATGTAATCATGGTGGTACACCATGCATGGAACACGGGTAATGGTGGTACACCATGGTACACGGGTAATGGTGGTACACCATGGTACACGGGTAATGGTGGTACACCATTGTACACGGGTAATGGTGGTACACCATGGTACGCGGGTAATGGTGGTACACCATGGTACACGGGTAATGGTGGTACACCATGGTACACGGGTAATGGTGGTACACCATGGTACACGGGTAATGGTGGTACACCATGGTACACGGGTAATGGTGGTACACCATGGTACACGAGTAATGGTAAACTTTTTTATCTGTTTCTTGTTTCATTCAAGTAGTCACCGTGGCTTCAATGTTGTGATTTATTTTTGGTTTATTCCAGGCGATTTTAACCACAAATCGGTACGTCGTCAGCTTTCACAGACCCGTCACCTCAAAATTCCGAGGGAGCATACCCGTACCCACCAAAAATGATTGAGGTTCCCCGAGTTCGAATCCCGGGTTCGATCCGACGATATGCATATCAATTAGGTAAGTACTCGTATTTTGGAGTTGGCGTTTTCTGCAGACCATGTCCCAGTTGAATTCAACCCACTGTTCAATTGCATACAATTTTCTTGTTTACAAATACACCTTTAATTGTATCATTATACGGACCCTGATTCAATTGTATTCACGTGAACTTCAGACGTCATGCTTTAAGTTCGAGGTCATTTGCAGGTGTTTGTTTGTATATTTTGTCTGTTCTGTGTTTGACTGCTATGTACACAGTGATTTTCATCACTTCCAGTGTACTGTTTTCCTGACACTTTTGTGGGCTCTGGAATTGGCAATTTTTGGCCATCGAACTTTGCCTGTTTTGTGCCTACTCTGGATGTTTGGTTAAGCGTGTCTGTTTATATGCACAGTGATTTTCATCACTTGTTCTAGTGCAGTTTTGTATTACCATTGATCCTTGTTGTTTTGCAGGTTCAGCACTTACTTCTGTGGGCCTTGGAACTGGTAAAATTTGGCTATCGAACTTTGCCTACTTCTTCTGCCTACATTTGCTGTTTTTTGTCCCCCTGCATACTGTCTAGTCTGCATTTTACTTGTTTCCCCACATCAAGTTGGTGTACCTTGCTTTTTTCTTTCCTGTTGTTCTTATTCAAGGTATCCTCTTGTATCATTTATTGATCCTTGATGTGTTTTGTGTCCTCGTCCGTTGGATTCACCATTACCTACTTTTTTTTATATTTGGATAGTATTATTTCTAACTTTGACTTTGACATGTAAAATAATAGACTGCTGTAGAGAGAACTCGTCGAGGACATCCACAAATTAAACTTTCCGATGACAATTCAAGTCTTGTCTGTGACATGTACTCGATGTACACTCCTAGCAATAAAAATCAGTTTACGAGATGTATGCCTACTATAATAAGGGTTGATGTGGGGATAGATCATAATTCATTGTTTTCAACCATAAGCAAAATGTTGACAGATATTTCTGGTCCTTAAGTATGTTAGGAATGCTCCAAAAACTGTGTTTAACAATTAAACAATTTTTGTTGTTGTTTTTTGTTTTTTGGTTTTTTGGGGTTTTTGTTTTGGTTTTTTTATAGGAAAAAGCATTTATTCAAATATAAACATTCCACATGTAAAGGTATTTTTCTAATTTATAATGATTTTCCAATAATCTTGCTTGAACATTGATCGAAGGATTGATTATTTTCTTTCATTTTCATTTTCTATAATTATATGAAATCCGCATAAAATTAGATACAATATAATTAGGACCAATGCCAAAAAAGCAAATTGTCTTTTTTCCAAGAAAGATTTATGTTAACTTTGTGCTCGATCAAAAATTTGCTAACCTCGTGACAATTGCAGAATGTATGAAGTCGTGATTTAGGAAATGGAGACATACTTTTCCATGAGAATTCGGTTTAGTTTTGGTTCGCATCATCATGTCAATGAAGTCAAAGAAATGAGCATGAATTGTTTTGAGGCTTAAGGGATGGGGTATGAACGTTTGGACAGTATTTATTGTGGGACATTAGAGCACATCAGACATATCGAATTGTATTCTGAATACGAAGAATGTCCTTCTGATATCAAATAATTTAGATTTTTTGAAATTCGCAATGTAATACACATTTTATGGCAAATGATTAAAAATTTATATTTTTGATATTTAACAGTACTCCAAGTAAAATTTTGACCTTTCGTATTGAAGATATGGATTTTTTTCCCCAAACACAAAAAAATAGGTCTTTTGGGGGAAAAAATCCATATCTTCAATATGAAAGGTCAAAATTTTCAATTGATCATCGGCTTTTCCTCCCAGCTACATATACTTTAAGAATATATCATATATAAAATTTACTTCGAGGACTGTTATATATCAAAAATGTGAAAAATATCAAATTTTAATAATTTGTCATAATGCTAGCTCCAAGGTTCCCAGGATCCGAGGGAGGAAAGCAATAAGTCCAAATATCGTGAATTTCAAAAAATGAAAATAATTTGATATCAGAAAGACATTCTTCGTATTCAGAATGCAATTCGATATGTCTGATGTGCTATCATGTCCCACAAAAAATACTGTCGAAACGCTCAAAACGCGCATTCCAGATCCCTTAAGTCACAATTCCTAATTTTTTGTTCTTATTTATAGTATATTGTATATAGCAAATTATATTGCATGTTTTGAATTGTGTCATCATGATTAGGTTCATTAAACATTTTCCATACGCGTATGATTTTGTGTATTATTATTTACTCTCTGTTTGACGTAAGTGATCTAGGAGGGAGTTGTCAATTTATACCAACGCTCCATGGTGACAGTGTCAAAATGCATGATCCAAAGGGTAAGGGAGTGTATTTTTAGTGGATCGCTAAATAAACATCTCAAAAAAAGTAACTACCCCCCTTAAATAATGACCATTATTCAAAAACGGGAGAGTGTATTACAAATCTGTAAAATGCGTTGGAAGCAGAATTAATTTCTGCACATTTTGACACCTCATTTGTAGCAATTGACTAAATATTGACGTCACAGCGTACATTTAAATCAATGTAACCCAAGATTTGAAAGTTGCAGTAAATTGTATTGATTTTGTATTCAGTGTAATGGAAGGAAATCTGTGTAATGATATCTGAGTGTTTTTGTATTGTAAAAATTTGTATTCAAGTGCAACTTTCAAATCTGGACCTCACTACATTAAATTGACCGGTGTTTTATTGTTTTCTAGGCTATCGTATCAAATGAGGTGTCAAAATGTGCAGAAATAAATTCTGCTTCCAACGCATTTTACAGATTTGTAATACAATAGCCCCTTTTTGAATAATGGCCATTATTTAAGGGGGGTTATCTACTTCTTTTGAGATGTTTATTGCTGATTTATTTATTTGTTTAACATAAAAGATTCCATGGTTTCAGTATTTTCTTTCATACAGTGTGTTTTTTTAAAAGAAAATACGATTTAAATAACTTTTTTTTTCGACTGAAAAAAGGGATATCGGGAATATTTTGCCATAGGTGGTTTTGTTACATGCTGTTGGCCAAGGCAGCATTAATTGTTTCGTGTGGTCTTTTAGAGCTGTCTTTGGAGAACAAAGAATGATATCAGCAAATTCAGGGAATCCCCCGACTGAACACCGAAGCGACAGGTATTTCATTTTATTTGTTGGTAAGGTGGTATGTGAGGCATTTCAAACTTGATAAAGAATGTGGAAATATAATGAAAATGAAATGATAAGGGAGATGTATGTATTAGAATCATAAATAGGCTAAATTGTTTAGATGAGGTCATTTCCCTATTTCACAAACAATGCATTTTAAAGCCATAAATATGTATGATTTTTGTCTAATTTTAATTTGTAATATTAGATTAGCAATAAATGATAGGAAGCTGTTCTATCCATTTTAAATGCCCATTCAGTGATTTGCTCATCCGGTCGATCGTAAAAATCATCAAAATTCAGACTTTGGTACCTTTATCGTACATAAATATGTAAACATAGCCTGCTAGTGGTTCTGCCGAAAGCCGTGTATTTAAGACAAAAATAACGAATTTACATGAATCTATAAATGTAGATACTGACAGTATCTAAATTAGCTACATGTATTCGAATGGGGCTTCAACTTCGTTATTACTGCTGTTTTCTTTGTTTTTTGCCAAATTTTTCCATTTCAAATATACCAAATGACAATTTGAATGACTTATCCTTCACTTTTAAGCAATTTATTAACAATTTTATTTTTATACACTTTCGCTGGGATCACTGAATGGGTCTTCAAGTCTAAATTAAAACAACGTAAACATTACTAATAGTCCAAAAAACTAGGTTTGAAAACAAAAATTAACTAACATCATTTTGAAAGTTTTGACGTCGCGTACCTAGAAAGAGCGCGCAATTCTTTTTCCAAGAAAATAGTTCACAAAACAGTTTTGGTTCACTGAAATGAAACTAAAGAAACAATTTCTCAAGTAATTTTGTGTGCATGTATATCACACTTCGGTTAAACTTTGAAACTCAATTTCATTAAGGGGGTACTACACCCCTAGCCATTTTTTTGTTTATTTTTGTATTTTTTTCAAAAATGATAGCGCATTGGTGACAAGTAAGATATGTATATTATAGGGCAAGGACTACAACTACTGCACTGAAAATTCAGCAACTCAAGACAAGTAGTTATTGATTTATTGATCAAATATTGGTTTTCCCTCATTTTTGACTGTAACTCCACAGCTGTTGTCTGTGCTGAAATAAAATTTCCAGTGTAGCAGTTGTAGACCTTGCCCCTACATATCTTACTTGTCACCAATGCTCTATAAGTTTTGAGAAAAATGCAAAAATAGGCACAAAATTGGCCAGGGGTGTAGTACCCCCTTAAAGCGGTGGACAATCACTAAAATGTCAATTTAATATGTTTAATATATTTTAACATGCGCACCTTCCTAACATTTAAATAGCATGTGAACTGCTGTACGTGTAGTAGTCACGACTACACGAGTGTTAAAAATTCTAACATTTTTGTATTAAAATTAGTAATAAAATTTGTGAAATAAAAGTGTCATGTGTTAAACTTTCAACGAAATAATGTGTTAATAACAGTGTTAGTTACGTGTTTGAAAGGTGTTGCTCAAATAGTTTTCATAGGGCCTATTTAACACTATTTTTTTTAATAGTGATGCATGGTATGCTCGCGGTGAGTCACAAATGGTAGCAATGGTCAATTATTGACAAGTAGGTCCTATTGTGAGGAAAAGTATAAAAACTTATATTTTAAATATGCGAAATTGATATAGCGGTTTAGGCAAAAATATTTCTTAGGCAAGAAATTCTATTCCCGTGTGATGTCACAAACGTTATCTGGTTATTGGCCTTTATTTGACACCTGTTCTTAAACCAAATATTCGGAGCTTTTGTTGTTTGGTAGCTTTTGGTGTGACTTATTAAACTAGACATTCAACAAACTTAGCCCTCTCCATGCTGGTGTTAACTGCAGACGACAAATTTGAATTGCATTAAAATGAGTACAAACAAGCCTAATATTGGTTCAGTGGCTCTTAAAATAACTCAAAACTTGGGACTTTTTTATGTTGAAGCCTATGGGTAGCATGGCACACCGTAGCATAATATGCGTGTGGAATGTCAGAAACTATATTTTACCAGTTTTAGCCATTTAACTTTTTTATAAGTTAAAAACTTAAAAAGTTAAAAACTTTTGAAAAAAGTTTGAAACTTAAAGGAAGGTGACCCGATATATTTGGAAAATCAAATTCTTTAAAACTTACGTATAACATAAAATGTCATCCCTTTCAAGCACTCATGCAAAAAGAAAATGTAAAATAATGTTTTTTGTAAATGTGACTAATTCCTAATGGAATTACCGACATTTATACAGTGCGATATTGGTAGTCTACAGTGTTTTTATTAATGATAATCATCATGATCATGTAATATATTGATTTCAAGTGAAAGGTTCCCTATTTTTCTCATAAACATTGAAATTAGAAGTTCCAACTCAGTGTATTTCCCAAGTTATCATCAAAAAACTGCCGAATGAGTCAAAACTATGGTATACCATAGTTTTGACTAATTCGGCAGTTTTTTGTTAATTTCTTCGGAAATACATAGATTTGGAACGCCAAATTTCAATATGTTTATGAGAAAAATATGAGCTTTCTTCTGATACCAAAAGTCTAAAAGACATGCAGTGTAAAATATCAAATATAATACACATTGATCTTATATAGGAAATGAGTCAGAGCATCTGCATTTCAATAGGTCTCGGGGTTCTTGAGTTAAGGCCAGTAGTAGGCCTATATCAAATCGAAAGTCACGTGGGCATTTTCTTCCCCCCCCCAAAAAAAAATCATTACCACGGGGAGGAAATTACAAGTCATTATGTCAAGCCTTGGGATATTCTTTATTTAGACCTCTCTCATGTTTTTTATCTCAATATTTGAGTGTAAACACCGCTATGCCGTACTCCCCTCCAACCCACCTTAAAGTTATTATATACACGTATTACACGTTATTACACGTATCATGAACAGTGGCGGCGCTACGGGTGGCAAGGGGGGCCCCCCCCCCCCCAATATTTTTCTTGCCCCCCCCCCTCCACACTTTTGAGGCAAAAACCCCAAATCACGTAAATTTCCACTTTTTGCGGCAATTTTACGGAAAATTTGCCAATTCCCCCCTGAAATTCACTTTGCCCCCACCCCGGATGCCCCCCGAAAAAATTCCTAGCGCCGCCACTGATCATTAAGTCAATTATTATAACTATAATATATAAAATATATTAAAAGTTACCTTTTTGTCACAAAGGTGACAAAGGTCATCAATATGTGACTCTGAAGAAATCACTCTCAAATCACGCGTTCACCATGAAAACATATGATCCAAACATTATAATTAAACAAAAGGCCTACACTCCTAAAAGGCCAGTAGAATTTGACTATTGTATATTCCTAATGAAATAAAATCTCACTAGCTTCACATGATGTCCAGTCAAATTTGACTAGAAATCATGTCAAATTTGACTGGCAATCATGTCAAATTTGACTGGCAATCATGTCAAATGTGACTGGCAATCATGTCAAATTTGAGTGGCAATCATGTCAAATTTGACTGGCAATCATGTCAAATTTGACTGGCAATCATGTCAAATTTGACTATGAAACCATGTCAAATTTGATTAGAAACTATGTCAAATTTGACTGGACTAGATAATAGAGCGAGATGCTTTGTCATGTCATGTCAAATTTGACTGGCAATCATGTCAAATTTGACTGGCAATCATGTCAAATTTGACTATGAAACCATGTCAAATTTGACTAGAAACCATGTCAAATTTGACTAGACTAACGAGATGCTATTTTACTATAGTTTCGACTAAACCTTTTAAGAGTGTACATAATGCTTATTCTGTGTTATAACATACCTGTTACAATCCAAACACCTCGCTACGGCCGGTATTTGTTTCTTACAACAATTACACATTAATGGTTGTTTAGTCTTTGTCATCATTAACTGACTTCTCACTTTGGCATTATCAATAAGTGAATTCATGAGAAAATTATCCTTCAAATTGCCCACTCCACCTCGAGGAACTCTTGTCTTATGCCGGCATTCTGGACAAGTTATCCAGCCTTCTTGTTGTGGAGTTCGCTCTAAACACGATTCACAATACGAATGTAGACATTTCAACACTTTAGGTCGAGTAAATTTCTCGAAACAAATTCCACATTGTAAGAAATTATAGTCAATTTCGGCCACTTTCTTGGAGGAGACAGCCATTGTCCTTTAAATTCACTCGCGAAGTTTATACCCGATATGTTGTAAGTTCTTAAAATCTGACAGTAATATATGCGCCTTTAGTACAGTATACGAATTAACCTTAATCAATGCCCTTGTCAGTGAGCCTGTTCTTGTACTGCTGAACAGCTGAAAGGTTCGGTAATTTTGCAATTCATGCAAATTTTGTTTAAGAATTAAATCTCTGGAGCGTAAGATTTTGTTTTGTTATTGAAATCACATGACCCTTGTCGTCATTTGTATTTGCAAATTCAGTTGGCAGCCAAGTTCAAGTCCGAACCCAGTCATACGTGACATTGAGAAAGTTTGATGACTTACAGCAATTATTGTGTAATCATAATAAATAGACATGATGAATTTGAGAATGATCTGGCAACTGGTGTATTAAGGTTGATTCTAATAAATAAACATTCGAGTTTAGACATGTAAACGGTCATAATTTTTTTAATAACACTGTAAAAGATAACAAAACCTTTAGGTATTGCTTAAAGGAGGGACTGGACCTCAACCCAAAAGTCTGTGAAAATTAAGTTCAACTTTTTTTCTTTTCTCTTTTTCTGCCGAGTGCCGAGGCTTTTCTCTGCTCTTTTTCTCATTCACCCTTTCTATTCTCTCCTTTGGGGGGGGGGGGGCAGTCGACCTCCAAAATCCGTCTCTGCCATGACAGACAAGACAAATGCAAATCAGAATTGTTCTGATCCTGTAAATATTTTGAGTTCATTGAATAAAATATTCCGGACCAAGCGCGACACGATGGCACATTTTCTAAATTTTCTCAAATTGGCCTCTCCGACTGCTCTAAATCCTCCACTGTCTCTGCTCATGGTCCTGACCAAAGTGTTTTTCAGTGCCACGCGACTTTAGTACTCGGTTGCTAGGATATTAGTGAATGAAATGACACTCATCTGATTTAGATATCCACGGACACTGTCTTCTGTAGATGGCATAAGATTAATAAAGACATCTATGGTGCTGTCTACAGTAGATAGAATCAGATTACTAAAGACATCAATGGATGCTGTCCACTTTAGATAGCACCAGATTGATGAAGACATCCATGGATGCTGTCTACTGTAGATATCACCAGATTGATGATTACATCCATGAGTGCTGTCTACTGTAGATAGCACCAGATTGATGAATACATCCATGGGTGCTGTCTACTGTAGATAGCATCAGATTAATGAAGACATCCATGGATGCTGTCTACTGTAGATATCACCAGATTGATGATTACATCCATGAGTGCTGTCTACTGTAGATAGCACCAGATTGATGAATACATCCATGGGTGCTGTCTACTGTAGATAGCACCAGATTATTGAATACATCCATGGATGCTGTCTACTGTAGATAGCACCAGATTGATGATTACATCCATGAGTGCTGTCTACTGTAGATAGCACCAGATTGATGAATACATCCATGGGTGCTGTCTACTATAGATAGCACCAGATTGATGATTACATCCATGAGTGCTGTCTACTGTAGATAGCACCAGATTGATGAATACATCCATGGGTGCTGTCTACTGTAGATAGCACCAGATTATTGAATACATCCATGGATGCTGTCTACTGTAGATAGCACCAGATTAATGAAGACATCCATGGGTGCTGTCTACTGTAGATAGCATAAGATTAATGAAGACATCCATGGATGCTGTCTACTATAGATAGCACCAGAATAATGAAGACATCCATGGATGCTGTCTTCTGTAGATAGCATCAGATTAATGAAGACATCTATGGATGCTGTCTACTGTAGATAGCATCAGATTAATGAAGACATCTATGGATGCTGTCTACTATAGATAGCTTCAGATTAATGAAGACATCCATGGGTGCTGTCTACTGTAGATAGCATCAGAATAATGAAGACATCCATGGACGCTGTCTACTGTAGATAGCATCAGATTAATAAAGACATCCATGGATGCTGTCTACTGTAGATAGCATAAGATTAATGAAGACATCCATGGGTGCTGTCTACTGTAGATAGCATCAGATTAATGAAGACATCCATGAGTGCTGTCTACTGTAGATAGCACCAGATTAATGAAGACATCCATGAGTGCTGTCTACTGTAGATAGCACCAGATTAATGAAGACATCCATGGGTGCTGTCTACTGTAGATAGCATAAGATTAATGAAGACATTCATGGATGCTGTCTACTGTAGATAGCATCAGATTAATGAAGACATCTATGGATGCTGTCTACTGTAGATAGCATCAGATTAATGAAGACATCCATGGATGCTGTCTTCTGTAGATAGCATCAGATTAATGAAGACATCTATGGATGCTGTCTACTGTAGATAGCATCAGATTAATAAAGACATCCATGGATGCTGTCTACTATAGATAGCATAAGATTAATGAAGACATCCATGGATGCTGTCTACTGTAGATAGCATAAGATTAATGAAGACATCCATGGGTGCTGTCTACTGTAGATAGCATCAGATTAATGAAGACATCCATGAGTGCTGTCTACTGTAGATAGCACCAGATTAATGAAGACATCTATGGATGCTGTCTACTGTAGATAGCACCAGATTAATGAAGACATCCATGGGTGCTGTCTACTGTAGATAGCATAAGATTAATGAAGACATTCATGGATGCTGTCTACTGTAGATAGCATCAGATTAATGAAGACATCTATGGATGCTGTCTACTGTAGATAGCATCAGATTAATGAAGACATCCATGGATGCTGTCTTCTGTAGATAGCATCAGATTAATGAAGACATCTATGGATGCTGTCTACTGTAGATAGCATCAGATTAATAAAGACATCCATGGATGCTGTCTACTATAGATAGCATAAGATTAATGAAGACATCCATGGATGCTGTCTACTGTAGATAGCTTCAGAATAATGAAGACATTCATGGATGCTGTCTACTGTAGATAGCACCAGATTAATAAAGACATCCGTGGATGCTGTCTACTGTAGATAGCATCAGATTAATAAAGATATCCGTAGGTGCTGTCTACTGTAGATAACATCAGATTAATAAAGACATCCGTAGGTGCTGTCTACTGTAGATAGTATCAGATTAATAAAGACATCCGTGGATGCTGTCTATTGTAGATACCATCAGATTAATGAAGACATCTATGGATGCTGTCTACTGTAGATAGCACCAGATTAATGAAGACATCCATGGACGTTGTCTACTGTAGATAGCACCAGATTATTGAAGACATCCTTGATGCTGTCTACTGTAGATAGCATCAGATTAATGAAGACATTCATGGATGCTGTCTACTGTAGATAGCACCAGATTAATGAAGACATCCATGGATGCTGTCTACTGTAGATAGCATCAGATTAAAGAAGACATCCATGGATGCTGTCTACTGTAGATAGCATCAGATTAATGAAGACATTCATGGATGCTGTCTACTGTAGATAGCACCAGATTAATGAAGACATCCATGGATGCTGTCTACTGTAGATAGCATCAGATTAATGAAGACATCCATGGATGCTGTCTACTGTAGATAGCACCAGATTAATGAAGACATCCATGGATGCTGTCTACTGTAGATAGCATCAGATTAATGAAGACATCCATGGATGCTGTCTACTGTAGATAGCATCAGATTAATGAAGACATCCATGGATGCTGTCTACTGTAGATAGCATCAGATTAATGAAGACATCCATGGATGCTGTCTACTATAAATAGCACCAGATTATTGAAGACATCCATGGGTGCTGTCTACTGTAGATACCATCAGATTAATAAAGACATCCATGGGTGCTGTCTACTGTAGATAGCATCAGATTAATGAAGACATCTATGGATGCTGTCTACTGTAGATAGCACCAGATTAATGAAGACATCTATGGATGCTGTCTACTGTAGATAGCATCAGATTAATGAAGACATCCATGGATGCTGTCTACCGTAGATAGTATCAGATTAATGAAGACATCCATGGATGCTGTCTACTGTAGATAGTATCAGAATAATGAAGACGTCCATGGATGCTGTCTACTGTAGATAGCTCTAGAATAATGAAGACATCCATGGATGCTGTCTACTGTAGATAGCACCAGATTATTGAAGACATCCATGGATGCTGTCTACTGTAGATAGCATCAGATTAATGAAGACATCCATGGATGCTGTCTACTATAGATAGCACCAGATTAATGAAGACATCCATGGATGCTGTCTACTGTAGATAGCATCAGATTAATGAAGACATCCACGGATGCTGTCTACTGTAGATAGCATCAGATTAATGAAGACATCCACGGACACTGTCTACTGTAGATAGCATCAGATTAATGAAGACGTCCATGGATGCTGTCTACTGTAGATAGCATCAGATTAATGAAGACATCCACGGACACTGTCTACTGTAGATAGCATCAGATTAATGAAGACATCCATGGATACTGTCTATACTGTAGATAGCATCAGATTAATGAAGACATCCATGGATGCTGTCTACTGTAGATAGCATCAGATTAATGAAGACATCCATGGGTGCTGTCTACTGTAGATAGCACCAGATTGATGATTACATCCATGGACGCTGTCTACTATAGATATCATCAGATTAATGAAGACATCCATGGATGCTGTCTACTGTAGATAGCATCAGATTAATGAAGACATCCATGGACGTTGTCTACTATAGATAGCACCAGATTATTGAAGACATCCATGGGTGCTGTCTACTGTAGATAGCACCAGATTGATGATTACATCCATGGATGCTGTCTACTATAGATAGCATTAGATTAATGAAGACATCCATGGATGCTGTCTACTGTAGATAGCATCAGATTAATGAAGACATCCATGGACGTTGTCTACTATAGATAGCACCAGATTATTGAAGACATCCATGGGTGCTGTCTACTGTAGATAGCACCAGATTGATGATTACATCCATGGATGCTGTCTACTATAGATAGCATCAGATTAATGAAGACATCTATGGATGCTGTCTACTGTAGATAGCATCAGATTAATGAAGACATCAATGGATGCTGTCCACTTTAGATGGCACCAGATTAATGAAGACATCCATGGATGCTGTCTTCTGTAGATAGCATCAGATTAATGAAGACATCCATGGATGCTGTCTACTGTAGATAGCATCAGATTAATGAAGACATCAATGGATGCTGTCCACTTTAGATAGCACCAGATTAATGAAGACATCCATGGATGCTGTCTACTGTAGATAGCTTCAGATTAATGAAGACATCCTTGATGCTGTCTACTGTAGATAGCATCAGATTAATGAAGACATCCATGGGTGCTGTCTACTGTAGATAGCACCAGATTAATGAAGACATCTATGGATGCTGTCTACTGTAGATAGCACCAGATTAATGAAGACATCCATGGGTGCTGTCTACTGTAGATAGCACCAGATTAATGAAGACATCTATGGATGCTATTTACTGTAGATAGCATCAGTATAATAAAGACATCTATGGATGCTGTCTACTGTAGATAGCACCAGATTAATGAAGACATCCATGCATGCTGTCTACTGTAGATAGCACCAGATTAATGAAGACATCCATGGATGCTGTCTACTATAGATAGCACCAGAATAATGAAGACATCCATGGATGCTGTCTTCTGTAGATAGCATCAGATTAATGAAGACATCTATGGATGCTGTCTACTGTAGATAGCATCAGATTAATGAAGACATCCATGGGTGATGTCTACTGTAGATAGCATCAGAATAATGAAGACATCCATGGACGCTGTCTACTGTAGATAGCATCAGATTAATAAAGACATCCATGGATGCTGTCTACTATAGATAGCATAAGATTAATGAAGACATCCATGGATGCTGTCTACTGTAGATAGCATAAGATTAATGAAGACGTCCATGGATGCTGTCTACTGTAGATAGCACCAGATTAATAAAGACATCCGTGGATGCTGTCTACTGTAGATAGCATCAGATTAATAAAGATATCCGTAGGTGCTGTCTACTGTAGATAACATCAGATTAATAAAGACATCCGTAGGTGCTGTCTACTGTAGATAGTATCAGATTAATAAAGACATCCGTGGATGCTGTCTATTGTAGATACCATCAGATTAATGAAGACATCTATGGATGCTGTCTACTGTAGATAGCACCAGATTAATGAAGACATCCATGGACGTTGTCTACTGTAGATAGCACCAGATTATTGAAGACATCCTTGATGCTGTCTACTGTAGATAGCATCAGATTAATGAAGACATTCATGGATGCTGTCTACTGTAGATAGCACCAGATTAATGAAGACATCCATGGATGCTGTCTACTGTAGATAGCTCTAGATTAATGAAGACATCCATGGGTGCTGTCTACTGTAGATAGCATCAGATTAATGAAGACATCCATGGATGCTGTCTACTATAAATAGCACCAGATTATTGAAGACATCCATGGGTGCTGTCTACTGTAGATACCATCAGATTAATAAAGACATCCATGGGTGCTGTCTACTGTAGATAGCATCAGATTAATGAAGACATCTATGGATGCTGTCTACTGTAGATAGCACCAGATTAATGAAGACATCTATGGATGCTGTCTACTGTAGATAGCATCAGATTAATGAAGACATCCATGGATGCTGTCTACCGTAGATAGTATCAGATTAATGAAGACATCCATGGATGCTGTCTACTGTAGATAGTATCAGAATAATGAAGACGTCCATGGATGCTGTCTACTGTAGATAGCTCTAGAATAATGAAGACATCCATGGATGCTGTCTACTGTAGATAGCACCAGATTATTGAAGACATCCATGGATGCTGTCTACTGTAGATAGCATCAGATTAATGAAGACATCCATGGATGCTGTCTACTATAGATAGCACCAGATTAATGAAGACATCCATGGATGCTGTCTACTGTAGATAGCATCAGATTAATGAAGACATCCACGGATGCTGTCTACTGTAGATAGCATCAGATTAATGAAGACATCCACGGACACTGTCTACTGTAGATAGCATCAGATTAATGAAGACGTCCATGGATGCTGTCTACTGTAGATAGCATCAGATTAATGAAGACATCCACGGACACTGTCTACTGTAGATAGCATCAGATTAATGAAGACATCCATGGATACTGTCTATACTGTAGATAGCATCAGATTAATTAAGACATCCATGGATGCTGTCTACTGTAGATAGCATCAGATTAATGAAGACATCCATGGGTGCTGTCTACTGTAGATAGCACCAGATTGATGATTACATCCATGGACGCTGTCTACTATAGATATCATCAGATTAATGAAGACATCCATGGATGCTGTCTACTGTAGATAGCATCAGATTAATGAAGACATCCATGGACGTTGTCTACTATAGATAGCACCAGATTATTGAAGACATCCATGGGTGCTGTCTACTGTAGATAGCACCAGATTGATGATTACATCCATGGATGCTGTCTACTATAGATAGCATCAGATTAATGAAGACATCCATGGATGCTGTCTACTGTAGATAGCATCAGATTAATGAAGACATCCATGGACGTTGTCTACTATAGATAGCACCAGATTATTGAAGACATCCATGGGTGCTGTCTACTGTAGATAGCACCAGATTGATGATTACATCCATGGATGCTGTCTACTATAGATAGCATCAGATTAATGAAGACATCTATGGATGCTGTCTACTGTAGATAGCATCAGATTAATGAAGACATCAATGGATGCTGTCCACTTTAGATGGCACCAGATTAATGAAGACATCCATGGATGCTGTCTACTGTAGATAGCACCAGATTAATGAAGACATCAATGGATGCTGTCCACTTTAGATAGCACCAGATTAATGAAGACATCCATGGATGCTGTCTACTGTAGATAGCTTCAGATTAATGAAGACATCCTTGATGCTGTCTACTGTAGATAGCATCAGATTAATGAAGACATCCATGGGTGCTGTCTACTGTAGATAGCACCAGATTAATGAAGACATCCATGGATGCTGTCTTCTGTAGATAGCATCAGATTAATGAAGACATCCATGGATGCTGTCTACTGTAGATAGCATCAGATTAATGAAGACATCAATGGATGCTGTCCACTTTAGATAGCACCAGATTAATGAAGACATCCATGGATGCTGTCTACTGTAGATAGCTTCAGATTAATGAAGACATCCTTGATGCTGTCTACTGTAGATAGCATCAGATTAATGAAGACATCCATGGGTGCTGTCTACTGTAGATAGCACCAGATTAATGAAGACATCTATGGATGC
Source organism: Amphiura filiformis (assembly GCF_039555335.1). Taxonomy (NCBI): domain Eukaryota; kingdom Metazoa; phylum Echinodermata; class Ophiuroidea; order Amphilepidida; family Amphiuridae; genus Amphiura; species Amphiura filiformis. The sequence continues at coordinate 43,658,683 of NC_092633.1, read as the reverse complement.
TGTCTACTGTAGATAGCACCAGATTAATGAAGACATCCATGGGTGCTGTCTACTGTAGATAGCACCAGATTAATGAAGACATCTATGGATGCTATTTACTGTAGATAGCATCAGTATAATAAAGACATCTATGGATGCTGTCTACTGTAGATAGCACCAGATTAATGAAGACATCCATGCATGCTGTCTACTGTAGATAGCACCAGATTAATGAAGACATCCATGGGTGCTGTCTACTGTAGATAGCACCAGATTAATGAAGACATCTATGGATGCTGTCTACAGTAGATAGTATCAGATTAATGAAGACATCCATGGATGCTGTCTACCGTAGATAACATCAGAATAATGAAGACATCCATGGATGCTGTCTACTGTAGATAGCATCAGATTAATGAAGACATCCATGGATGCTGTCTACTGTAGATAGCATCAGATTAATGAAGACATCCATGGATGCTGTCTACTGTAGATAGCACCAGATTAATGAAGACATCCATGGGTGCTGTCTACTGTAGATAGCACCAGATTAATGAAGACATCCATGGATGCTGTCTTCTGTAGATAGCATCAGATTAATGAAGACATCCATGGATGCTGTCTACTGTAGATAGCATCAGATTAATGAAGACATCAATGGATGCTGTCCACTTTAGATAGCACCAGATTAATGAAGACATCCATGGATGCTGTCTACTGTAGATAGCTTCAGATTAATGAAGACATCCTTGATGCTGTCTACTGTAGATAGCATCAGATTAATGAAGACATCCATGGGTGCTGTCTACTGTAGATAGCACCAGATTAATGAAGACATCTATGGATGCTGTCTACTGTAGATAGCACCAGATTAATGAAGACATCCATGGGTGCTGTCTACTGTAGATAGCACCAGATTAATGAAGACATCTATGGATGCTATTTACTGTAGATAGCATCAGTATAATAAAGACATCTATGGATGCTGTCTACTGTAGATAGCTTCAGATTAATGAAGACATCCATGGATGCTGTCTACTGTAGATAGCATCAGATTAATGAAGACATCCATGGGTGCTGTCTACTGTAGATAGCATCAGATTAATGAAGACATCTATGGATGCTGTCTACTGTAGATAGCACCAGATTAATGAAGACATCAATGGATACTGTCTATACTGTAGATAGCATCAGATTAATGAAGACATCCATGGATGCTGTCTACTGTAGATAGCACCAGATTAATGAAGACATCCATGGACGCTGTCCACTTTAGATAGCACCAGATTAATGAAGACATCTATGGATGCTGTCTACTGTAGATAGCTTCAGATTAATGAAGACATCCATGGATGCTGTCTACTGTAGATAGCACCAGATTAATGAAGACATCCATGGATGCTGTCTACTGTAGATAGCACCAGATTAATGAAGACATCCATGGATGATGTCTACTGTAGATAGCATCAGATTAATGAAGACATCTATGGATGCTGTCTACTGTAGATAGCACCAGATTAATGAAGACATCGATGGATGCTGTCTACTGTAGATAGCATCAGAATAATGAAGACATCCATGGATGCTGTCTACTATAGATAGCACCAGAATAATGAAGACATCCATGGATGCTGTCTACTATAGATAGCACCAGAATAATGAAGACATCCATGGGTGCTGTCTACTGTAGATAGCTTCAGATTAATGAAGACATCCATGAGTGCTGTCTACTGTAGATAGCACCAGATTAATGAAGACATCTATGGATGCTGTCTACTGTAGATAGCTTCAGATTAATGAAGACATCTATGGATGCTGTCTACTATAGATAGCACCAGATTAATGAAGACATCCATGGGTGCTGTCTACTGTAGATAGCTTCAGATTAATGAAGACATCCATGGATGCTGTCTACTATAGATAGCACCAGATTAATGAAGACATCCATGGATGCTGTCTACTATAGATAGCATCAGAATAATGAAGACATCCATGGGTGCTGTCTACTGTAGATAGCTTCAGATTAATGAAGACATCCATGAGTGCTGTCTACTGTAGATAGCACCAGATTAATGAAGACATCTATGGATGCTGTCTACTGTAGATAGCTTCAGATTAATGAAGACATCTATGGATGCTGTCTACTATAGATAGCACCAGATTAATGAAGACATCCATGGGTGCTGTCTACTGTAGATAGCTTCAGATTAATGAAGACATCCATGGATGCTGTCTACTATAGATAGCACCAGATTAATGAAGACATCTATGGATGCTGTCTACTGTAGATAGCACTAGATTAATGAAGACATCCATGGGTGCTGTCTACTGTAGATAGCATCAGATTAATGAAGACATCCATGGATGCTGTCTACTATAGATAGCTTCAGATTAATGAAGATATCCTGGATGCTGTCTACTGTAGATAGCATCAGATTAATGAAGACATCCATGGATGCTGTCTACTGTAGATAGCATCAGAATAATGAAGACATCCATGGACGCTGTCTACTGTGGATAGCATCAGATTAATGAAGACGTACGTCCATGGATGATGTCTACTGTAGATAGCACCAGATTAATGAAGATATCCATGGGGGCTGTCTACTGTAAGATAACACCAGATTAATGAAGACATCCTTGATGCTGTCTACTGTAGATAGCATCAGATTAATGAAGACATTCATGGATGCTGTCTACTTTAGATAGCACCAGATTAATGAAGACATCCATGGATGCTGTCTTCTGTAGATAGCATCAGATTAATGAAGACATCCATGGGTGATGTCTACTGTAGATAGCATCAGATTAATGAAGACGTACGTCCATGGGTGATGTCTACTGTAGATAGCACCAGATTAATGAAGATATCCATGGGTGCTGTCTACTGTAAGATAACACCAGATTAATGAAGACATCTATGGATGCTGTCTTCTGTAGATAGCACCAGATTAATGAAGATATCCATGGATGCTGTCTTCTGTAGATAGTATCAGATTAATGAAGACATCCTTGATGCTGACTTCTGTAGATAGTATCAGATTAATGAAGACATACATGGGTGCTGTCTGTAGATAGCATCAGATTAATGAAGACATCCATGGATGCTGTCTAATGTAGATAGCACCCATGTTGAACACAAGATTAATGATGACATCCAGGATTGCTGTTTACTTTAGAATAGATGTTTAGATAGCACGATATTAATGAAGATATCTATGGATGTTGTCTACTGTAGATAGCATCAGAATAATAAAGACATCCATGGATGCTGTCTACTGTAGATAGCATCAGATTAATGAAGACATCCATGGATGCTGTCTACTGTAGATAGCATCAGATTAATGAAGACATTCATGGATGCTGTCTACCGTAGATAGCATCAGAATAATGAAGACATCCATGGATGCTGTCTACTGTAGATAGCACCAAATTAATGAAGACATCTATGGATGCTGTCTACTGTAGATAGCACCAGATTAACGAAGACATCTATGGATGCTGTCTACTGTAGATAGCACCAGAATAATGAAGACATCTATGGATGCTGTCTACTGTAGATAGCATCAGATTAATGAAGACATCCATGGATGCTGTCTTATGTAGATAGCATCAGATTAATGAAGACATCCATGGATGCTGTCTTCTGTAGATAGCATCAGATTAATGAAGACATCCATGGATGCTGTCTTCTGTAGATAGCATCAGTATAATAAAGACATCTATGGATGCTGTCTACTGTAGATAGCACCAGATTAATGAAGACATCCTTGATGCTGTCTACTGTAGATAGCTTCAGATTAATGAAGACATCCATGGATGCTGTCTACTGTAGATAGCATCAGATTAATGAAGACATCCATGGATGCTGTCTACTGTAGATAGCATCAGATTAATGAAGACATCCATGGGTGCTGTCTACTGTAGATAGCATCAGATTAATGAAGACATCCATGGATGCTGTCTACTGTAGATAGCATCAGATTAATGAAGACATCCTTGATGCTGTCTACTGTAGATAGCATCAGATTAATGAAGACATCCATGGGTGCTGTCTACTGTAGATAGCATCAGATTAATGAAGACATCTATGGATGCTGTCTACCGTAGATAGTATCAGATTAATAAAGACATCCATGGATGCTGTCTTCTGTAGATAACATCAGAATAATGAAGACATCCATGGATGCTGTCTACTGTAGATAGCACCAGATTAATGAAGACATCTATGGATGCTGTCTACTGTAGATAGCATCAGATTAATGAAGACATCCATGGATGCTGTCTACCGTAGATAACATCAGAATAATGAAGACATCCATGGATGCTGTCTACCGTAGATAACATCAGAATAATGAAGACGTCCATGGATGCTGTCTACTGTAGATAGCTCTAGATTAATGAAGACGTCCATGGATGCTGTCTACTGTAGATAGCATCAGATTAATGAAGACATCCATGGATGCTGTCTACTGTAGATAACATCAGAATAATGAAGACATCCATGGATGCTGTCTACTGTAGATAGCTCTAGATTAATGAAGACGTCCATGGATGCTGTCTACTGTAGATAGCATCAGATTAATGAAGATATCCTGGATGCTGTCTACTGTAGATAGCATCAGAATAATAAAGACATCCATGGATGCTGTCTACTGTAGATAGCATCAGATTAATGAAGACATCCATGGATGCTGTCTACTGTAGATAGCATCAGATTAATGAAGACATTCATGGATGCTGTCTTCCGTAGATAGCATCAGAATAATGAAGACATCCATGGGTGATGTCTACTGTAGATAGCATCAGATTAATGAAGACGTACGTCCATGGGTGATGTCTACTGTAGATAGCACCAGATTAATGAAGATATCCATGGGTGCTGTCTACTGTAAGATAACACCAGATTAATGAAGACATCTATGGATGCTGTCTTCTGTAGATAGCACCAGATTAATGAAGATATCCATGGATGCTGTCTTCTGTAAGATAACACCAGATTAATGAAGACATCCTTGATGCTGTCTACTGTAGATAGCATCAGATTAATGAAGACATTCATGGATGCTGTCTACTTTAGATAGCACCAGATTAATGAAGACATCCATGGATGAAGACGTACGTCCATGGATGATGTCTACTGTAGATAGCACCAGATTAATGAAGATATCCATGGGGGCTGTCTACTGTAAGATAACACCAGATTAATGAAGACATCCTTGATGCTGTCTACTGTAGATAGCATCAGATTAATGAAGACATTCATGGATGCTGTCTACTTTAGATAGCACCAGATTAATGAAGACATCCATGGATGCTGTCTTCTGTAGATAGCATCAGATTAATGAAGACATCCATGGGTGATGTCTACTGTAGATAGCATCAGATTAATGAAGACGTACGTCCATGGGTGATGTCTACTGTAGATAGCACCAGATTAATGAAGATATCCATGGGTGCTGTCTACTGTAAGATAACACCAGATTAATGAAGACATCTATGGATGCTGTCTTCTGTAGATAGCACCAGATTAATGAAGATATCCATGGATGCTGTCTTCTGTAGATAGTATCAGATTAATGAAGACATCCTTGATGCTGACTTCTGTAGATAGTATCAGATTAATGAAGACATACATGGGTGCTGTCTGTAGATAGCATCAGATTAATGAAGACATCCATGGATGCTGTCTAATGTAGATAGCACCCATGTTGAACACAAGATTAATGATGACATCCAGGATTGCTGTTTACTTTAGAATAGATGTTTAGATAGCACGATATTAATGAAGATATCTATGGATGTTGTCTACTGTAGATAGCATCAGAATAATAAAGACATCCATGGATGCTGTCTACTGTAGATAGCATCAGATTAATGAAGACATCCATGGATGCTGTCTACTGTAGATAGCATCAGATTAATGAAGACATTCATGGATGCTGTCTACCGTAGATAGCATCAGAATAATGAAGACATCCATGGATGCTGTCTACTGTAGATAGCACCAAATTAATGAAGACATCTATGGATGCTGTCTACTGTAGATAGCACCAGATTAACGAAGACATCTATGGATGCTGTCTACTGTAGATAGCACCAGAATAATGAAGACATCTATGGATGCTGTCTACTGTAGATAGCATCAGATTAATGAAGACATCCATGGATGCTGTCTTATGTAGATAGCATCAGATTAATGAAGACATCCATGGATGCTGTCTTCTGTAGATAGCATCAGATTAATGAAGACATCCATGGATGCTGTCTTCTGTAGATAGCATCAGTATAATAAAGACATCTATGGATGCTGTCTACTGTAGATAGCACCAGATTAATGAAGACATCCTTGATGCTGTCTACTGTAGATAGCTTCAGATTAATGAAGACATCCATGGATGCTGTCTACTGTAGATAGCATCAGATTAATGAAGACATCCATGGATGCTGTCTACTGTAGATAGCATCAGATTAATGAAGACATCCATGGGTGCTGTCTACTGTAGATAGCATCAGATTAATGAAGACATCCATGGATGCTGTCTACTGTAGATAGCATCAGATTAATGAAGACATCCTTGATGCTGTCTACTGTAGATAGCATCAGATTAATGAAGACATCCATGGGTGCTGTCTACTGTAGATAGCATCAGATTAATGAAGACATCTATGGATGCTGTCTACCGTAGATAGTATCAGATTAATAAAGACATCCATGGATGCTGTCTTCTGTAGATAACATCAGAATAATGAAGACATCCATGGATGCTGTCTACTGTAGATAGCACCAGATTAATGAAGACATCTATGGATGCTGTCTACTGTAGATAGCATCAGATTAATGAAGACATCCATGGATGCTGTCTACCGTAGATAACATCAGAATAATGAAGACATCCATGGATGCTGTCTACCGTAGATAACATCAGAATAATGAAGACGTCCATGGATGCTGTCTACTGTAGATAGCTCTAGATTAATGAAGACGTCCATGGATGCTGTCTACTGTAGATAGCATCAGATTAATGAAGACATCCATGGATGCTGTCTACTGTAGATAACATCAGAATAATGAAGACATCCATGGATGCTGTCTACTGTAGATAGCTCTAGATTAATGAAGACGTCCATGGATGCTGTCTACTGTAGATAGCATCAGATTAATGAAGATATCCTGGATGCTGTCTACTGTAGATAGCATCAGAATAATAAAGACATCCATGGATGCTGTCTACTGTAGATAGCATCAGATTAATGAAGACATCCATGGATGCTGTCTACTGTAGATAGCATCAGATTAATGAAGACATTCATGGATGCTGTCTTCCGTAGATAGCATCAGAATAATGAAGACATCCATGGATGCTGTCTACTGTAGATAGCATCAGATTAATAAAGACATCCATGGATGCTGTCTACTTTAGATAGCACCAGATTAATGAAGACATCCATGGATGCTGTCTACTGTAGATAGCACCAGATTAATGAAGACATCCATGGATGCTGTCTACTGTAGATAGCATCAGATTAATGAAGACATTCATGGATGCTGTCTACTAAAGATAGCACCAGATTAATGAAGACATCTATGGATGCTGTCTACTGTAGATAGCTTCAGATTAATGAAGACATCCATGGGTGCTGTCTACTATAGATAGCATCAGAATAATGAAGACATCCATGGATGCTGTCTACTATAGATAGCTTCAGATTAATGAAGACATCCATGGGTGCTGTCTACTGTAGATAGCTTCAGATTAATGATTACATCCATGGATGCTGTCTACTATAGATAGCTTCAGATTAATGATTACATCCATGGATGCTGTCTACTATAGATAGCATCAGATTAATGAAGACATCTATGGATGCTGTCTACTGTAGATAGCTTCAGATTAATGAAGACATCCATGGATGCTGTCTTCTGTAGATAGCATCAGATTAATGAAGACATCCATGGATGCTGTCTACTATAAATAGCATCAGATTAATGAAGACATCTATGGATGCTGTCTACTGTAGATAGCTTCAGATTAATGAAGACATTCATGGATGCTGTCTACTTTAGATAGCATCAGAATAATGAAGACATCCATGGATGCTGTCTACTGTAGATAGCTCTAGATTAATGAAGACGTCCATGGATGCTGTCTACTGTAGATAGCTTCAGATTAATGATTACATCCATGGATGCTGTCTACTATAGATAGCTTCAGATTAATGATTACATCCATGGATGCTGTCTACTATAGATAGCATCAGATTAATGAAGACATCTATGGATGCTGTCTACTGTAGATAGCTTCAGATTAATGAAGACATTCATGGATGCTGTCTACTTTAGATAGCATCAGAATAATGAAGACATCCATGGATGCTGTCTACTGTAGATAGCATCAGATTAATGAAGACATCCATGGACGTTGTCTACTATAGATAGCATCAGAATAATGAAGACATCTATGGATGCTGTCTACTGTAGATAGCTTCAGATTAATGAAGACATTCATGGATGCTGTCTACTTTAGATAGCATCAGAATAATGAAGACATTCATGGATGCTGTCTACTGTAGATAGCATCAGAATAATGAAGACATCCATGGATGCTGTCTACTATAGATAGCATCAGAATAATGAAGACATCTATGGATGCTGTCTACTGTAGATAGCTTCAGATTAATGAAGACATTCATGGATGCTGTCTACTTTAGATAGCATCAGAATAATGAAGACATTCATGGATGCTGTCTACTGTAGATAGCATCAGAATAATGAAGACATCCATGGATGCTGTCTACTATAGATAGCACCAGATTAATGAAGACATCCATGGATGCTGTCTACTGTAGATACCATCAGATTAATAAAGACATCCATGGGTGCTGTCTACTGTAGATAGCATCAGATTAATGAAGATATCCATGGGTGCTGTGTACTGTAGATAGCATCAGATTAATGAAGACGTCCATGGGTGCTGTCTACTGTAGATAGCATCAGAATAATGAAGACATCCATGGATGCTGTCTACTGTAGATAGCATCAGATTAATGAAGACATCTATGGATGCTGTCTACTATAGATAGCATCAGAATAATGAAGACATCCATGGATGCTGTCTACTATAGATAGCACCAGATTAATGAAGACATCAATGCTTGCTGTCTACTATAGATAGCATCAGATTAATGATTACATCCATGGATGCTGTCTACTATAGATAGCATCAGATTAATGAAGACATCTATGGATGCTGTCTACTATAGATAGCTTCAGATTAATGAAGACATCCATGAGTGCTGTCTACTGTAGATAGCACCAGATTGATGAATACATCCATGGGTGCTGTCTACTGTAGATAGCATCAGAATAATGAAGACATCCATGGATGCTGTCTACTGTAGATAGCATCAGATTAATGAAGACATCTATGGATGCTGTCTACTATAGATAGCACCAGATTAATGAAGACATCCATGGACGTTGTCTACTATAGATAGCACCAGATTAATAAAGACATCCATGGATGCTGTCTACTGTAGATAGCATCAGAATAATGAAGACATCCATGGATGCTGTCTACTGTAGATAGCATCAGATTAATGAAGACATCTATGGATGCTGTCTACTGTAGATAGCATCAGAATAATGAAGACATCCATGGATGCTGTCTACTATAGATAGCATCAGATTAATGAAGACGTCCATGGGTGCTGTCTACTGTAGATAGCACCAGACATGAATACATCTATGGATGCTGTGAATTTTGTTCATTTTGAATAATTCCAAGTAAAAACGAAGACTGGCCAGTCTGATGAAGCCACTAGTGTAGTGGTGAAACGTCACTAAAAACGTGAGTAAATCAACTTCGTTTTTACTTGGAATTGTTCAAAATGAACAAAATTCACAGTTGATATCAACATTCCTAATGAACTTGTTCAAAGATCTATGGATGCTGTCTACTGTAGATAGCACCAGATTAATGAAGACATTTATGGATGCTGTCTACTGTAGATAGCATCAGATTAATGAAGACATTCATGGATGCTGTCTACCGTAGATAGCATCAGAATAATGAAGACATCCATGGATGCTGTCTTCTGTATAGATAGCACCCATGTTGAAAATCTAAGCCAATGGCGCGCTCGTGATGCCATACACTTAACCGTGTAGTGTAATGAAAGACTGCGTATACAATTTCACTGCTAGCTTGGACGAAAATGTGTACTCAGGAGTATCTAGGTGGAAACTGTGCATAGATGTTATAAGAGAATAGTTTTGTAGCCAAACCTTTCCGTTATGTTTTAAGTTTTGCGGGAAGTTTTGGCCCACTGTGACCTTCGATCCCTCGTGAGAACCACATATGGGGCATAGAAAAAAATGGAACCAATCAAATTTTTATCCTTTTAGGTTTTCTTCCCAGCAAACACAAAAACGTTTTTAAAACGTTTTTAATAAGTTATATTTTGGGTTTTGGTTTAGGTAAAAACGTTTTAATAACATTAAAATGTCGGGTTATATAAAGGTCATGATAACGTTTTAAAACGTTTTGTATGAAAACACGCTACAATAATATTTTTAAAATGTTTTCGAAATGTCATTGTAAACTATTTTTGCATAAACATTTTTGGCCAAATATTTTGTCAAGACTTAAGGGATCTAAAATGAGCGTTTATTGCGTTTCGACCGTATTTTTTATGGGACATGAGAGCACCTCAGACCTATCGAATTGCATTCTGAATACGAAGCATGTCTTTCTGATATCAAATAATTTTCATTTTTGAAAATCACAATATAATACAAATTTTATGACAAATTATAAAAATTTGATATTTTTCAAATTTTTGATATATAACAGTCCTCGAAGTAAATTATATAAATCTAATGATATATTCTTAAAGTGTATGTAGCAGGGAGGAAAAGCCGACGGTCAATTGAAAATTTTGACCTTTCATATTGAAGATATGGATTTTTTTCCCAAAAAACATAAAATGTCCATCTGAAACATAGGTGTAACGTTTGGGCCTCGACTCTACGGCTGACAGCAAATATGAGCTTTTACATCTGACGATTTATACCTATAATTCATTCACTAACATTTACACGTTTGGAGTAACCTGTATTTTAGGTATTATCAATTAAGGGTCTCATTAAGATATGGATTTTTTCCCAAAAAGACCTAATTTTTTTTGGTGTTTTGGGAAAAAATCCATATCTTCAATACGAAAGGTCAAAATTTTCAATTGATCGTCGGCTTTTCATCCCACCTACATACACTTTAAGTATAAATCATCAGATTTATAAAGTTTACTTCGAGTACTGTTAAATATCAAAATATCAATTTTTAATGATTTGCCATAAAATATGTATTAAATTGCGAATTTCAAAAAATCAAAATTATTTGATATCAGAATGACATTCTTCGTATTCAGAATGCGATTCGATATGTCTGATGTGCTCTAATGTCCCAAAATAAATACTGTCCAAACGTTCATACCACAGCCCTTAAATAACATTATGTTAAAATATTTGCACCCAGCAAACACAGAAATGTTCTTAAAATGTTTTTTACAAAACGTTTTAATAACATTTAAATGTCGGGTTATATAAAAGTCGTGAAAACATTTTAAAAACGTTATTGTAAATATTTTGGGCAAACATTTTTTGCAAAATATTTTATTTAGAATGATTTGTACCAAGTTTTCAAAAATGTTTTTGGAATGTTATTAAAACGTTTTATACCCTTTATAAAACCCGACATTTAAATGTTTTCTGTAAAACATGTGTGTTTGCTGTGCAGTAAATTACCAACAAATGTTATTTAATGTTATGAAAACGTTTTATACCATTAATGTACCCTTTATATAACCCGACATTTAAACGTTTTCTGACAACCTTTTATAACCTTTTGCGAATGATGCCGAACACGTTTTGTGTTTGCTGGGTTACTTGCTTAAAACTGTGATGTCTTTCCACAACTTTCTGTCCTCCATTGCTGTCCTGAAGTCTGTTGCCTCCAGTCCAGTGCCATCTTCCAAAATGTCAATGTAGGTCAGAGCAGGTCTTCCAGGTTTCCGCCTCTCATGCTTGGGTATCCAATGAACCATTTTGATGCGGGCTCCTCACTTCTGGAACAGTGGCCATGCAGCAAACCGTGTTCTTCTGATCCTATGGTTATTTTTGGAAGATCTTCATATAGGTCTGCATTTGACATTATGTTCCTTCCAATGCACATTCAGAACAGTTCTTAGCATGCGGGTATAACATTAACAGCCATCCAGACCCTTCGCAAGTTTAGGGTGATGGTCCATGCTTCGCATCCATAAAGCAGCACCGACTCCACTGTTGCAGCAAAGATTCTAAGTTTGAAACTCCTGGTAAGAGTTGACTTCCAGAGACTGCACACCCTCCATGCTGCTGCCTTGCGTAACTTTACATCCCTTTCTGTGCTTTTCATCCAAGCGCCTAGGTATTTGAAATCATCGACCTCCTCTAGTACCGGTACTACACCCTCGTTTGTTATGATGCTTTCTCTCCTGTTATTGTAGGACATATACTTTGTTTTACTTCCAATATTCATTCTCAGGCCCACTTTAACAGCTGAAGTCTCCACTCTATGAAGCAGTTCTTGTGCTTGATGTATTTCCTCAGACAACAGTGCAATGTCTTCAGAGCTCTTCAGCACTAAGTCTGTCACCACCACTGGTCCAACTCACCTGCTTCGCCTCTTTTCCAGATGGAATCTATAGCTCCTCTTCATTTCCATCAATAGCTATTCTCAGTGCAAAGTCAAGGACAATCAAAAATAGGTATCATGGGGCAAGAAGCTGCAAGAGTATCCCCTGAAGAACTCCTGCTAAGATTTCAAATAATTCTGTCTCGCTATCTGGTGATATTACTTTGTGTTTTGTGCTTTGGTAGGCCCTACATTTTGCCAATATGAGCTTCAACAATGAGTTCCGGAATACCGTAGGCATGTAGTATCTTCAACATTGCCTAGGCCTATATGGATGGTGTTGAAAGCTTTCTTGAAGTCGATGAATGTTATGCCAAAAAACATTGGTTTCACTAAATTGTAGCAAAAGAAAATCACAAACCGATACGGCGCCGCCGCCCTGTAGGGGGAAGTGGGGCAAATTGGTCCACCTAAGGGGGAAAATGGGACACCATATTTTACCACTGTTAGCTACAGTAACTGTTTATACTCGACTATAACACTAATACCCGACAAGTGACCACTACAAAACAAAATGTATATCACCAAGCTGGGGTAGCGATAGCCGATAGGCTGCATTCGGGGTCCCGGACTCACCAAAATACAGTTCGGACCCCTATTTTTAAATTTTCTGTAAGTTCAGGGGTTCCTGCAGACCCCCAGATTTTCAATCAAGCACTACCGCAGACATGTTATGCTGCATATTTATGTGAAATCGGACTCACCAAACTCTACTATGGACCCCCTAAGTTAATTTTCTGCAACAGGGGTCCCTGCGGACTCAGAGTATTTTGTTCTAGCGCTACCCCTGTCACCAAGAGTCTAGTAGACTTACGGGCGCACACCACCAAATCACTCCGCGAGCGATGTAATGTGGATGAGTTCCGGTAAAATCGAAATCTTTTTAGAGGTATTTTGGGTCTTTCTGTGGACTTGTAAGGAAAAGGAGAAGCATGTTATAGCTTAAATAAAACATTGAGACCTATACATGAACTTGGATCGCCCCAAAAGGTGCAAAACACAATTTTTGAATAAAGTAGGCCCGCGGATTGAAAAATGGCCAGAAACGGGTTTTCAGGGTATAGAAGGGGTCGAAAATGGTCATGGTGCTGTTTAAGCGCCCATATCTCGAAAATTAATCACAAGACTACCCGTACATTGAAACATATATTAAATTTTCATCGATTTGCAATCGATTGGTAGTATTTTTATAGTCAATTTGTTGCCGAAAAGGCCTAAAATCGCGCACGGAAAAGGTGTGTTTTCACGTGTGTTTCAATGGGACGCTGTATTGGTGGTGTGCGCCCTTATAAGGCATATTGGCCGGAATTAGGCCTGTCATGTAAATCAGGTCAAAAACAGGATAGATATGTGTAAAATTCCGATTTTATGGTCTGAATTAAGTCTTAAGAAATCACTTAATGATTTTAAAGCTCTTTAAAGTGAAAGTATGATTTAATTTTCTTAATTCGGATTGTTAAAGTTCATGAAAGTGATGAAAAAGAGCTAAAAAGTTAACAAATTCGGTTTTAGTGAGTTTTGATTAATTTAATATCATGTTTAAATTTGAGCACGTGTCCTTAAAACTAATCAAATGTCAGTTGTTTTCGGGGGGCAAAATGAAACTTAATATCAAAATACGAATGTGTAGAAAATGTATAAACTTACTTTTATTACGTTTAAAGAAATAAAAATGCAACTATACCATTCAAAAGACGCTGATACGAGTGACGTTTTTGAAGAAAATGGTCATCCCTGCTAGAATGGTCAAAATCACAAAACTGTATATTTTCTGTATTGGACGCATTACTACAAAGGTCATTTTTTCTAAAACTATATGTCCTAGAGTAATAAAACTTGAGAATTCAACTCAAAAGTTAAGAAAGTTTCTAAAAAAAAAAAAAAAGAACCGATTTTGAAACTATGTCTTTTATAAGGGCGCACACCACCAAATCACTCCGCGAGCGATGTAATGTGGATGAGTTCCGGTAAAATCGAAATCTTTTTAGAGGTATTTTGGGTCTTTCTGTGGACTTGTAAGGAAAAGGAGAAGCATGTTATAGCTTAAATAAAACATTGAGACCTATACATGAACTTGGATCGCCCCAAAAGGTGCAAAACACAATTTTTGAATAAAGTAGGCCCGCGGATTGAAAAATGGCCAGAAACGGGTTTTCAGGGTATAGAAGGGGTCGAAAATGGTCATGGTGCTGTTTAAGCGCCCATATCTCGAAAATTAATCACAAGACTACCCGTACATTGAAACATATATTAAATTTTCATCGATTTGCAATCGATTGGTAGTATTTTTATAGTCAATTTGTTGCCGAAAAGGCCTAAAATCGCGCACGGAAAAGGTGTGTTTTCACGTGTGTTTCAATGGGACGCTGTATTGGTGGTGTGCGCCCTTATAAGGCATATTGGCCGGAATTAGGCCTGTCATGTAAATCAGGTCAAAAACAGGATAGATATGTGTAAAATTCCGATTTTATGGTCTGAATTAAGTCTTAAGAAATCACTTAATGATTTTAAAGCTCTTTAAAGTGAAAGTATGATTTAATTTTCTTAATTCGGATTGTTAAAGTTCATGAAAGTGATGAAAAAGAGCTAAAAAGTTAACAAATTCGGTTTTAGTGAGTTTTGATTAATTTAATATCATGTTTAAATTTGAGCACGTGTCCTTAAAACTAATCAAATGTCAGTTGTTTTCGGGGGGCAAAATGAAACTTAATATCAAAATACGAATGTGTAGAAAATGTATAAACTTACTTTTATTACGTTTAAAGAAATAAAAATGCAAATATACCATTCAAAAGACGCTGATACGAGTGACGTTTTTGAAGAAAATGGTCATCCCTGCTAGAATGGTCAAAATCACAAAAACTGTATATTTTCTGTATTGGACGCATGACTACAAAGGTCATTTTTTCTAAATCTATATGTCCTAGAGTAATAAAACTTGAGAATTCAACTCAAAAGTTAAGAAAGTTTCTAAATCTATGAAAAAAAGAACCGATTTTGAAACTATGTCTTTTATAAGGCATATTGGCCGGAATTAGGCCTGTCATGTAAATCAGGTCAAAAACAGGATAGATATGTGTAAAATTCCGATTTTATGGTCTGAATTAAGTCTTAAGAAATCACTTAATGATTTTAAAGCTCTTTAAAGTGAAAGTATGATTTAATTTTCTTAATTCGGATTGTTAAAGTTCATGAAAGTGATGAAAAAGAGCTAAAAAGTTAACAAATTCGGTTTTTAGTGAGTTTTGATTAATTTAATATCATGTTTAAATTTGAGCACGTGTCCTTAAAACTAATCAAATGTCAGTTGTTTTCGGGGGCAAAATGAAACTTAATATCAAAATACGAATGTGTAGAAAATGTATAAACTTACTTTTATTACGTTTAAAGAAATAAAAATGCAAATATACCATTCAAAAGACGCTGATACGAGTGACGTTTTTGAAGAAAATGGTCATCCCTGCTAGAATGGTCAAAATCACAAAAACTGTATATTTTCTGTATTGGACGCATGACTACAAAGGTCATTTTTTCTAAATCTATATGTCCTAGAGTAATAAAACTTGAGAATTCAACTCAAAAGTTAAGAAAGTTTCTAAATCTATGAAAAAAGAACCGATTTTGAAACTATGTCTTTTATAAGGGCGCACACCACCAAATCACTCCGCGAGCGATGTAATGTGGATGAGTTCCGGTAAAATTGAAATCTTTTTAGAGGTACTGTGGGTCTTTCTGTGGACTTGTAAGGAAAAGGAGAAGCATGTTATAGCTTAAATAAAACATTGAGACCTATACATGAACTTGGATCGCCCCAAAAGGTGCAAAACACAATTTTTGAATAAAGTAGGCCCGCGGATTGAAAAATGGCCAGAAACGGGTTTTCAGGGTATAGAAGGGGTCGAAAATGGTCATGGTGCTGTTTAAGCGCCCATATCTCGAAAATTAATCACAAGACTACCCGTACATTGAAACATATATTAAATTTTCATCGATTTGCAATCGATTGGTAGTATTTTATAGTCAATTTGTTGCCGCAAAGGCCTAAAATCGCGCACGGAAAAGGTGTGTTTTCACGTGTGTTTCAATGGGACGCTGTATTGGTGGTGTGCGCCCTTATAAGGCAGCTATTGGCCGGAATTAGGCCTGTCATGTAAATCAGGTCAAAAACAGGATAGATATGTGTAAAATTCCGATTTTATGGTCTGAATTAAGTCTTAAGAAATCACTTAATGATTTTAAAGCTCTTTAAAGTGAAAGTATGATTTAATTTTCTTAATTCGGATTGTTAAAGTTCATGAAAGTGATGAAAAAGAGCTAAAAAGTTAACAAATTCGGTTTTTAGTGGGTTTTGATTAATTTAATATCATGTTTAAATTTGAGCACGTGTCCTTAAAACTAATCAAATGTCAGTTGTTTTCGGGGGCAAAATGAAACTTAATATCAAAATACGAATGTGTAGAAAATGTATAAACTTACTTTTATTACGTTTAAAGAAATAAAAATGCAAATATACCATTCAAAAGACGCTGATACGAGTGACGTTTTTGAAGAAAATGGTCATCCCTGCTAGAATGGTCAAAATCACAAAAACTGTATATTTTCTGTATTGGACGCATGACTACAAAGGTCATTTTTTTAAATCTATATGTCCTAGAGTAATAAAACTTGAGAATTCAACTCAAAAGTTAAGAAAGTTTCTAAATCTATGAAAAAAAGAACCGATTTTGAAACTATGTCTTTTATAAGGGCGCACACCACCAAATCACTCCGCGAGCGATGTAATGTGGATGAGTTCCGGTAAAATCGAAATCTGTTTAGAGGTACTTTGGGTCTTTCTGTGGACTTGTAAGGAAAAGGAGAAGCATGTTATAGCTTAAATAAAACATTGAGACCTATACATGAACTTGGATCGCCCCAAAAGGTGCAAAACACAATTTTTGAATAAAGTAGGCCCGCGGATTGAAAAATGGCCAGAAACGGGTTTTCAGGGTATAGAAGGGGTCGAAAATGGTCATGGTGCTGTTTAAGCGCCCATATCTCGAAAATTAATCACAAGACTACCCGTACATTGAAACATATATTAAATTTTCATCGATTTGCAATCGATTGGTAGTATTTTACAGTCAATTTGTTGCCGAAAAGGCCTAAAATCGCGCACGGAAAAGGTGTGTTTTCACGTGTGTTTCAATGGGACGCTGTATTGGTGGTGTGCGCCCTTATAAGGCATATTGGCCGGAATTAGGCCTGTCATGTAAATCAGGTCAAAAACAGGATAGATATGTGTAAAATTCCGATTTTATGGTCTGAATTAAGTCTTAAGAAATCACTTAATGATTTTAAAGCTCTTTAAAGTGAAAGTATGATTTAATTTTCTTAATTCGGATTGTTAAAGTTCATGAAAGTGATGAAAAAGAGCTAAAAGTTAACAAATTCGGTTTTTAGTGAGTTTTGATTAATTTAAGATCATGTTTAAATTTGAGCACGTGTCCTTAAAACTAATCAAATGTCAGTTGTTTTCGAGGGGGCAAAATGAAACTTAATATCAAAATACGAATGTGTAGAAAAT
This sequence comes from Amphiura filiformis, assembly GCF_039555335.1. Taxonomy (NCBI): domain Eukaryota; kingdom Metazoa; phylum Echinodermata; class Ophiuroidea; order Amphilepidida; family Amphiuridae; genus Amphiura; species Amphiura filiformis. The sequence continues at coordinate 43,640,404 of NC_092633.1, read as the reverse complement.
GTATAAACTTACTTTTATTACGTTTAAAGAAATAAAAATGCAAATATACCATTCAAAAGACGCTGATACGAGTGACGTTTTTGAAGAAAATGGTCATCCCTGCTAGAATGGTCAAAATCACAAAAACTGTATATTTTCTGTATTGGACGCATGACTACAAAGGTCATTTTTCTAAATCTATATGTCCTAGAGTAATAAAACTTGAGAATTCAACTCAAAAGTTAAGAAAGTTTCTAAATCTATGAAAAAAGAACCGATTTTGAAACTATGTCTTTTATAAGGGCGCACACCACCAAATCACTCCGCGAGCGATGTAATGTGGATGAGTTCCGGTAAAATCGAAATCTTTTAGAGGTATTTTGGGTCTTTCTGTGGACTTGTAAGGAAAAGGAGAAGCATGTTATAGCTTAAATAAAACATTGAGACCTATACATGAACTTGGATCGCCCCAAAAGGTGCAAAACACAATTTTTGAATAAAGTAGGCCCGCGGATTGAAAAATGGCCAGAAACGGGTTTTCAGGGTATAGAAGGGGTCGAAAATGGTCATGGTGCTGTTTAAGCGCCCATATCTCGAAAATTAATCACAAGACTACCCGTACATTGAAACATATATTAAATTTTCATCGATTTGCAATCGATTGGTAGTATTTTTATTGTCAATTTGTTGCCGAAAAGGCCTAAAATCGCGCACGGAAAAGGTGTGTTTTCACGTGTGTTTCAATGGGACGCTGTATTGGTGGTGTGCGCCCTTATAAGGCATATTGGCCGGAATTAGGCCTGTCATGTAAATCAGGTCAAAAACAGGATAGATATGTGTAAAATTCCGATTTTATGGTCTGAATTAAGTCTTAAGAAATCACTTAATGATTTTAAAGCTCTTTAAAGTGAAAGTATGATTTAATTTTCTTAATTCGGATTGTTAAAGTTCATGAAAGTGATGAAAAAGAGCTAAAAAGTTAACAAATTCGGTTTTTAGTGAGTTTTGATTAATTTAATATCATGTTTAAATTTGAGCACGTGTCCTTAAAACTAATCAAATGTCAGTTGTTTTCGGGGGGGGGGGGGCAAAATGAAACTTAATATCAAAATACGAAGGTGTAGAAAATGTATAAACTTACTTTTATTACGTTTAAAGAAATAAAAATGCAAATATACCATTCAAAAGACGCTGATACGAGTGACGTTTTTGAAGAAAATGGTCATCCCTGCTAGAATGGTCAAAATCACAAAAACTGTATATTTTCTGTATTGGACGCATGACTACAAAGGTCATTTTTTCTAAATCTATATGTCCTAGAGTAATAAAACTTGAGAATTCAACTCAAAAGTTAAGAAAGTTTCTAAATCTATGAAAAAAGAACCGATTTTGAAACTATGTCTTTTATAAGGGCGCACACCACCAAATCACTCCGCGAGCGATGTAATGTGGATGAGTTCCGGTAAAATCGAAATCTTTTTAGAGGTATTTTGGGTCTTTCTGTGGACTTGTAAGGAAAAGGAGAAGCATGTTATAGCTTAAATAAAACATTGAGACCTATACATGAACTTGGATCGCCCCAAAAGGTGCAAAACACAATTTTTGAATAAAGTAGGCCCGCGGATTGAAAAATGGCCAGAAACGGGTTTTCAGGGTATAGAAGGGGTCGAAAATGGTCATGGTGCTGTTTAAGCGCCCATATCTCGAAAATTAATCACAAGACTACCCGTACATTGAAACATATATTAAATTTTCATCGATTTGCAATCGATTGGTAGTATTTTTATGGTCAATTTGTTGCCGAAAAGGCCTAAAATCGCGCACGGAAAAGGTGTGTTTTCACGTGTGTTTCAATGGGACGCTGTATTGGTGGTGTGCGCCCTTATAAGGCATATTGGCCGGAATTAGGCCTGTCATGTAAATCAGGTCAAAAACAGGATAGATATGTGTAAAATTCCGATTTTATGGTCTGAATTAAGTCTTAAGAAATCACTTAATGATTTTAAAGCTCTTTAAAGTGAAAGTATGATTTAATTTTCTTAATTCGGATTGTTAAAGTTCATGAAAGTGAAGAAAAAGTAAACAAATTCGGTTTTTAGTGAGTTTTGATTAATTTAATATCATGTTTAAATTTGAGCACGTGTCCTTAAAACTAATCAAATGTCAGTTGTTTTCGGGGGCAAAATGAAACTTAATATCAAAATACGAATGTGTAGAAAATGTATAAACTTACTTTTATTACGTTTAAAGAAATAAAAATGCAAATATACCATTCAAAAGACGCTGATACGAGTGACGTTTTTGAAGAAAATGGTCATCCCTGCTAGAATGGTCAAAATCACAAAAACTGTATATTTTCTGTATTGGACGCATGACTACAAAGGTCATTTTTTTTATTTCTATATTTCCTAGAGTAATAAAACTTGAGAATTCAACTCAAAAGTTAAGAAAGTTTCTAAATCTATGAAAAAAGAACCGATTTTGAAACTATGTCTTTTATAAGGGCGCACACCACCAAATCACTCCGCGAGCGATGTAATGTGGATGAGTTCCGGTAAAATCGAAATCTTTTTAGAGGTATTTTGGGTCTTTCTGTGGACTTGTAAGGAAAAGGAGAAGCATGTTATAGCTTAAATAAAACATTGAGACCTATACATGAACTTGATCGCCCCAAAAGGTGCAAAACACAATTTTGAATAAAGTAGGCCCATGGATTGAAAAATGGCCAGAAACGGGTTTTCAGGGTATAGAAGGGGTCGAAAATGGTCATGGTGCTGTTTAAGCGCCCATATCTCGAAAATTAATCACAAGACTACCCGTACATTGAAACATATATTAAATTTTCATCGATTTGCAATCGATTGGTAGTATTTTTATAGTCAATTTGTTGCCGAAAAGGCCTAAAATCGCGCACGGAAAAGGTGTGTTTTCACGTGTGTTTCAATGGGACGCTGTATTGGTGGTGTGCGCCCTTATAAGGCATATTGGCCGGAATTAGGCCTGTCATGTAAATCAGGTCAAAAACAGGATAGATATGTGTAAAATTCCGATTTTATGGTCTGAATTAAGTCTTAAGAAATCACTTAATGATTTTAAAGCTCTTTAAAGTGAAAGTATGATTTAATTTTCTTAATTCGGATTGTTAAAGTTCATGAAAGTGATGAAAAAGAGCTAAAAAGTTAACAAATTCGGTTTTTAGTGAGTTTTGATTAATTTAATATCATGTTTAAATTTGAGCACGTGTCCTCAAAACTAATCAAATGTCAGTTGTTTTCGGGGGGGGGGGCAAAATGAAACTTAATATCAAAATACGAATGTGTAGAAAATGTATAAACTTACTTTTATTACGTTTAAAGAAATAAAAATGCAAATATACCATTCAAAAGACGCTGATACGAGTGACGTTTTTGAAGAAAATGGTCATCCCTGCTAGAATGGTCAAAATCACAAAACTGTATATTTTCTGTATTGGACGCATGACTACAAAGGTCATTTTTCTAAATCTATATGTCCTAGAGTAATAAAACTTGAGAATTCAACTCAAAAGTTAAGAAAGTTTCTAAATCTATGAAAAAAGAACCGATTTTGAAACTATGTCTTTTATAAGGCATATTGGCCGGAATTAGGCCTGTCATGTAAATCAGGTCAAAAACAGGATAGATATGTGTAAAATTCCGATTTTATGGTCTGAATTAAGTCTTAAGAAATCACTTAATGATTTTAAAGCTCTTTAAAGTGAAAGTATGATTTAATTTTCTTAATTCGGATTGTTAAAGTTCATGAAAGTGATGAAAAAGAGCTAAAAAGTTAACAAATTCGGTTTTTATTTTTTTTTGATTAATTTAATATCATGTTTAAATTTGAGCACGTGTCCTTAAAACTAATCAAATGTCAGTTGTTTTCGGGGGGGCAAAATGAAACTTAATATCAAAATACGAATGTGTAGAAAATGTATAAACTTACTTTTATTACGTTTAAAGAAATAAAATGCAAATATACCATTCAAAAGACGCTGATACGAGTGACGTTTTTGAAGAAAATGGTCATCCCTGCTAGAATGGTCAAAATCACAAAAACTGTATATTTTCTGTATTGGACGCATGACTACAAAGGTCATTTTTTCTAAATCTATATGTCCTAGAGTAATAAAACTTGAGAATTCAACTCAAAAGTTAAGAAAGTTTCTAAATCTATGAAAAAAGAACCGATTTTGAAACTATGTCTTTTATAAGGGCGCACACCACCAAATCACTCCGCGAGCGATGTAATGTGGATGAGTTCCGGTAAAATCGAAATCTTTTTAGAGGTATTTTGGGTCTTTCTGTGGACTTGTAAGGAAAAGGAGAAGCATGTTATAGCTTAAATAAAACATTGAGACCTATACATGAACTTGGATCGCCCCAAAAGGTGCAAAACACAATTTTTGAATAAAGTAGGCCTGCGGATTGAAAAATGGCCAGAAACGGGTTTTCAGGGTATAGAAGGGGTCGAAAATGGTCATGGTGCTGTTTAAGCGCCCATATCTCGAAAATTAATCACAAGACTACCCGTACATTGAAACATATATTAAATTTTCATCGATTTGCAATCGATTGGTAGTATTTTTATAGTCAATTTGTTGCCGAAAAGGCCTAAAATCGCGCACGGAAAAGGTGTGTTTTCACGTGTGTTTCAATGGGACGCTGTATTGGTGGTGTGCGCCCTTATAAGGCATATTGGCCGGAATTAGGCCTGTCATGTAAATCAGGTCAAAAACAGGATAGATATGTGTAAAATTCCGATTTTATGGTCTGAATTAAGTCTTAAGAAATCACTTAATGATTTTAAAGCTCTTTAAAGTGAAAGTATGATTTAATTTTCTTAATTCGGATTGTTAAAGTTCATGAAAGTGATGAAAAAGAGCTAAAAAGTTAACAAATTCGGTTTTTAGTGAGTTTTGATTAATTTAATATCATGTTTAAATTTGAGCACGTGTCCTTAAAACTAATCAAATGTCAGTTGTTTTCGGGGGGCAAAATGAAACTTAATATCAAAATACGAATGTGTAGAAAATGTATAAACTTACTTTTATTACGTTTAAAGAAATAAAAATGCAAATATACCATTCAAAAGACGCTGATACGAGTGACGTTTTTGAAGAAAATGGTCATCCCTGCTAGAATGGTCAAAATCACAAAACTGTATATTTTCTGTATTGGACGCATGACTACAAAGGTCATTTTTTCTAAATCTATATGTCCTAGAGTAATAAAACTTGAAAATTCAACTCAAAAGTTAAGAAAGTTTCTAAATCTAAAAAAAAAAGAACCGATTTTGAAACTATGTCTTTTATAAGGGCGCACACCACCAAATCACTCCGCGAGCGATGTAATGTGGATGAGTTCCGGTAAAATCGAAATCTTTTAGAGGTATTTTGGGTCTTTCTGTGGACTTGTAAGGAAAAGGAGAAGCATGTTATAGCTTAAATAAAACATTGAGACCTATACATGAACTTGGATCGCCCCAAAAGGTGCAAAACACAATTTTTGAATAAAGTAGGCCAGCGGATTGAAAAATGGCCAGAAACGGGTTTTCAGGGTATAGAAGGGTCGAAAATGGTCATGGTGCTGTTTAAGCGCCCATATCTCGAAAATTAATCACAAGACTACCCGTACATTGAAACATATATTAAATTTTCATCGATTTGCAATCGATTGGTAGTATTTTATAGTCAATTTGTTGCCGAAAAGGCCTAAAATCGCGCACGGAAAAGGTGTGTTTTCACGTGTGTTTCAATGGGACGCTGTATTGGTGGTGTGCGCCCTTATAAGGCATATTGGCCGGAATTAGGCCTGTCATGTAAATCAGGTCAAAAACAGGATAGATATGTGTAAAATTCCGATTTTATGGTCTGAATTAAGTCTTAAGAAATCACTTAATGATTTTAAAGCTCTTTAAAGTGAAAGTATGATTTAATTTTCTTAATTCGGATTGTTAAAGTTCATGAAAGTGATGAAAAAGAGCTAAAAAGTTAACAAATTCGGTTTTTAGTGAGTTTTGATTAATTTAATATCATGTTTAAATTTGAGCACGTGTCCTTAAAACTAATCAAATGTCAGTTGTTTTCGGGGGGGGGGGCAAAATGAAACTTAATATCAAAATACGAATGTGTAGAAAATGTATAAACTTACTTTTATTACGTTTAAAGAAATAAAAATGCAAATATACCATTCAAAAGACGCTGATACGAGTGACGTTTTTGAAGAAAATGGTCATCCCTGCTAGAATGGTCAAAATCACAAAAACTGTATATTTTCTGTATTGGACGCATGACTACAAAGGTCATTTTTCTAAATCTATATGTCCTAGAGTAATAAAACTTGAGAATTCAACTCAAAAGTTAAGAAAGTTTCTAAATCTATGAAAAAAAGAACCGATTTTGAAACTATGTCTTTTATAAGGCATATTGGCCGGAATTAGGCCTGTCATGTAAATCAGGTCAAAAACAGGATAGATATGTGTAAAATTCCGATTTTATGGTCTGAATTAAGTCTTAAGAAATCACTTAATGATTTTAAAGCTCTTTAAAGTGAAAGTATGATTTAATTTTCTTAATTCGGATTGTTAAAGTTCATGAAAGTGATGAAAAAGAGCTAAAAAGTTAACAAATTCGGTTTTTAGTGAGTTTTGATTAATTTAATATCATGTTTAAATTTGAGCACGTGTCCTTAAAACTAATCAAATGTCAGTTGTTTTCGGGGGGCAAAATGAAACTTAATATCAAAATACGAATGTGTAGAAAATGTATAAACTTACTTTTATTACGTTTAAAGAAATAAAAATGCAAATATACCATTCAAAAGACGCTGATACGAGTGACGTTTTTGAAGAAAATGGTCATCCCTGCTAGAATGGTCAAAATCACAAAAACTGTATATTTTCTGTATTGGACGCATGACTACAAAGGTCATTTTTTCTAAATCTATATGTCCTAGAGTAATAAAACTTGAGAATTCAACTCAAAAGTTAAGAAAGTTTCTAAATCTATGAAAAAAAGAACCGATTTTGAAACTATGTCTTTTATAAGGGCGCACACCACCAAATCACTCCGCGAGCGATGTAATGTGGATGAGTTCCGGTAAAATCGAAAGGTTTTGAGAGGTATTTTGGGTCTTTCTGTGGACTTGTAAGGAAAAGGAGAAGCATGTTATAGCTTAAATAAAACATTGAGACCTATACATGAACTTGGATCGCCCCAAAAGGTGCAAAACACAATTTTTGAATAAAGTAGGCCCGCGGATTGAAAAATGGCCAGAAACGGGTTTTCAGGGTATAGAAGGGGTCGAAAATGGTCATGGTGCTGTTTAAGCGCCCATATCTCGAAAATTAATCACAAGACTACCCGTACATTGAAACATATATTAAATTTTCATCGATTTGCAATCGATTGGTAGTATTTTTATAGTCAATTTGTTGCCGAAAAGGCCTAAAATCGCGCACGGAAAAGGTGTGTTTTCACGTGTGTTTCAATGGGACGCTGTATTGGTGGTGTGCGCCCTTATAAGGCATATTGGCCGGAATTAGGCCTGTCATGTAAATCAGGTCAAAAACAGGATAGATATGTGTAAAATTCCGATTTTATGGTCTGAATTAAGTCTTAAGAAATCACTTAATGATTTTAAAGCTCTTTAAAGTGAAAGTATGATTTAATTTTCTTAATTCGGATTGTTAAAGTTCATGAAAGTGATGAAAAAGAGCTAAAAAGTTAACAAATTCGGTTTTTAGTGAGTTTTGATTAATTTAATATCATGTTTAAATTTGAGCACGTGTCCTTAAAACTAATCAAATGTCAGTTGTTTTCGGGGGGCAAAATGAAACTTAATATCAAAATACGAATGTGTAGAAAATGTATAAACTTACTTTTATTACGTTTAAAGAAATAAAATGCAAATATACCATTCAAAAGACGCTGATACGAGTGACGTTTTTGAAGAAAATGGTCATCCCTGCTAGAATGGTCAAAATCACAAAAACTGTATATTTTCTGTATTGGACGCATGACTACAAAGGTCATTTTTTCTAAATCTATATGTCCTAGAGTAATAAAACTTGAGAATTCAACTCAAAAGTTAAGAAAGTTTCTAAATCTATGAAAAAAAGAACCGATTTTGAAACTATGTCTTTTATAAGGGCGCACACCACCAAATCACTCCGCGAGCGATGTAATGTGGATGAGTTCCGGTAAAATCGAAATCTTTTAGAGGTATTTTGGGTCTTTCTGTGGACTTGTAAGGAAAAGGAGAAGCATGTTATAGCTTAAATAAAACATTGAGACCTATACATGAACTTGGATCGCCCCAAAAGGTGCAAAACACAATTTTTGAATAAAGTAGGCCCGCGGATTGAAAAATGGCCAGAAACGGGTTTTCAGGGTATAGAAGGGGTCGAAAATGGTCATGGTGCTGTTTAAGCGCCCATATCTCGAAAATTAATCACAAGACTACCCGTACATTGAAACATATATTAAATTTTCATCGATTTGCAATCGATTGGTAGTATTTTATAGTCAATTTGTTGCCGAAAAGGCCTAAAATCGCGCACGGAAAAGGTGTGTTTTCACGTGTGTTTCAATGGGACGCTGTATTGGTGGTGTGCGCCCTTATAAGGCATATTGGCCGGAATTAGGCCTGTCATGTAAATCAGGTCAAAAACAGGATAGATATGTGTAAAATTCCGATTTTATGGTCTGAATTAAGTCTTAAGAAATCACTTAATGATTTTAAAGCTCTTTAAAGTGAAAGTATGATTTAATTTTCTTAATTCGGATTGTTAAAGTTCATGAAAGTGATGAAAAAGAGCTAAAAAGTTAACAAATTCGGTTTTTAGTGAGTTTTGATTAATTTAATATCATGTTTAAATTTGAGCACGTGTCCTTAAAACTAATCAAATGTCAGTTGTTTTCGGGGGGGCAAAATGAAACTTAATATCAAAATACGAATGTGTAGAAAATGTATAAACTTACTTTTATTACGTTTAAAGAAATAAAAATGCAAATATACCATTCAAAAGACGCTGATACGAGTGACGTTTTTGAAGAAAATGGTCATCCCTGCTAGAATGGTCAAAATCACAAAAACTGTATATTTTCTGTATTGGACGCATGACTACAAAGGTCATTTTTCTAAATCTATATGTCCTAGAGTAATAAAACTTGAGAATTCAACTCAAAAGTTAAGAAAGTTTCTAAATCAATGAAAAAAAAAACCGATTTTGAAACTATGTCTTTTATAAGGGCGCACACCACCAAATCACTCCGCGAGCGATGTAATGTGGATGAGTTCCGGTAAAATCGAAATCTTTTAGAGGTATTTTGGGTCTTTCTGTGGACTTGTAAGGAAAAGGAGAAGCATGTTATAGCTTAAATAAAACATTGAGACCTATACATGAACTTGGATCGCCCCAAAAGGTGCAAAACACAATTTTTGAATAAAGTAGGCCCACGGATTGAAAAATGGCCAGAAACGGGTTTTCAGGGTATAGAAGGGGTCGAAAATGGTCATGGTGCTGTTTAAGCGCCCATATCTCGAAAATTAATCACAAGACTACCCGTACATTGAAACATATATTAAATTTTCATCGATTTGCAATCGATTGGTAGTATTTTATAGTCAATTTGTTGCCGAAAAGGCCTAAAATCGCGCACGGAAAAGGTGTGTTTTCACGTGTGTTTCAATGGGACGCTGTATTGGTGGTGTGCGCCCTTACGTTTCACACAAAAATGGTGCCCGTCAGCCTCCGGCTTCATTATTTTATTATTATTTTATTAAGGCGTGTTAGGCGTCCCATTTTATCCCCATGCGAAATTAGCTGAGGTAAAATAGGCCAGCAGGAGTAAAATGGGACGTCTCATTGATTTACTATGGGATCATGGGCAAGATGGGACAGGGCGAGTTAGCACACAGTAAATAAATGGCGGGCCCATTTTACCCCAATTTGGCAAGTTCTAAAAGAAAAATTTTCTTATAATTTTCGAAGAAAAAAGTAACAAATTTTGTCTTATTTAGGCCTAATTGAAAAAGGTGGCTTAGAAGTTATATCTTAATTTGAGAAACACAAATCCGGGCCATTGATTCAAATATTTAGCCTCAAGTCGTGACCTCTGCTTACAAATACAAAAAAATGGAATATTTATTTTGATGTTTAGGGCCTAAGGCTACGGCCCTCAGAAGTTCCTGTTTAATGAATAATGGTAGGCCTACTTTTGGTTGGAAATTTAAATAGACATTATATCAAAGATCTTTTGTTGAAAAGTGGGCAAAATGTGACTATTCTAGAGTGTAAAAGTATTTCCAAAAATCACTATCCCATTTTACCCTGTGTCCCATTTTACCCCAGTCTACCCTACGTATGTACGAACTTTTCCTCAGTGAAACCAAACGGCTGAATTTTACCTGAGGAGATTATGACTTGACCTTTGACCACATATAATCTTTGACACTGCTTCCGTTCACATAACAACAGCCTGGGAACTCCATCCATAAAAGCAATAAAATGTGCGCATATTAAATCAATGTATAAACATTCGAAAAGATAGCCTTGCAGGTAAGTTTATACTGCATCTTATGCATTAAGTTACTAAGCTTTATATTGTGAGATACTGATATAAAATGGGATCGTTTGAGCCCATTCAGTCATGGAGTACAGTAGTCATGCTAAACATGTAAACGTAAACATGATGTAGTAGGTATGCTAGGTGAATTTAAATTTGCCATCAAACTGCATCATTTTATATATCAAATTAAAGCCCTTGAGTAAACAAAGCCAAAACTGAAAACCATTTTTCATAGCACTTTCCGTAGCAAAGTTACATCTTGTCAAAGATTGACTTTCATCAAAATGAGTTTCAGCTAGCAAAATTCCCCAAAACGGCATTTCGGGGGTGTTTCTAGATCTTAGTCTCATTATGATAGCAGCTTTTTTTAATGGAAATGCTATCCAAATCCCTCTAAAATTCCATGTGCGGGTGACTTATCACCATAAAAAATCATATATTTGGGTCAAGTGAAGTATAGAAAACATATTTATGTAGGTTTCTTTCTTCGGGCACTTGTTTTAAATTTCTATGTAAAAATGCATTGACATTGTCGGCGAATTTGACTGACTAGCAAATGTGTTAACTAAGGTTTGCCTGGGTTACCTACATGTAGCCTGTACAGCAGTCATCGCCTATAGAAAAATTATCAAATTTGTGGACATCGTGGAACATTCAACTACACTCCGCGACTAATCATGCTAACTACACGCGCGTACAACGGCAACGCTACTCTACGCGTCCATATTAGCGAGGTTATCTGCGTACAACTGCTTACTACGCACAGCCACGCAAAGAGTATGTTCCACGATGTCCACAAATTTTTAATTTGATAATTTTTTTATAGTGGGGATTATGCATAGTACGAGGAACCAGGCTTCCCGTTAGTGTGCGTCATTGCGTCCAGACGCGTATTTTACAAATTTGGACGCAAGTTCACATGGTCATGGCTAATCAAGTATTTTGCGTCCATGTAACATACATGTGGACGCAGACAAAACTTCGAAATTTTATCATTAATTGATGATAAAGATAAGAAATTTTTATTCTTTTATATTTTTAAGATAATAAAAGCCCCAAAATTTTGACCCACCTGCTGAGAATTGAAGTAAATTCTGCAATATTTGTATTTAAGGGACGCACCATTAGATATTATCGGGGGGGCTAGGGAGTTTTTTGAAAAAAAAAGTTTTGCCTCACTGATGAGTAAAAAAAAATTTTGCCTCACTGATGAGTAAAAAAAAAATTTGCCTCACTGATGGAGTGATGAGCAAAAAAAAAAATTTTCCCCTACCCAGCTCTGTATAAAGGTATACATAAAAATTGAAAAAAGACAACTTTGCCGCCGAAGGCGGCGAAAAAAAAAAATTTCGTCGCCTTCGTCGGCAAAAAAAAAAATTTCTGCCTGACCCAAACTTCCTAGCCCCGATAATATCTAATGGTGCTTCACTAAATGCAACGTCAGGAAATCGTGCACTTTTTGCATGCTTTCCGAACGATCGCTATGGCCTGGGGAAGTCCCGATTGATTTGTTTACATGCAAGCACGTGCAGTTAATGTTTATTTATTTATTTATCACAACCTGACAGTATTCAATTTTTAATATTTTAAATTTATTTTCTCATAAATAATCTAGGTTTCCTTTATTAGTATTATTGTTACGATGAATAAAAGCAATTTTAAAAACAAAATCCAAATGATAACCCTTTTTCGTATTATTTGTGGCAGCGCGTGTTTTAGTTTTTGTAGCATCAACAGCACGTTAATTCAAAAACAGAAATGCGGAAGTGAAAGTACGAACGAAAATTGCTCAAGATTGACAGACTTTGCTCATGTTTTTGCACCTGTTTTTGACCACGTTTCGGACCAAAACTGACACAGAAATGAGAAAAATTATCATAGCGAATGGAGATGTAATATCACGGCGAAAATGCACTTTTTTTTTTTTTTAACAATCGACATTTGATGAGGTGTAGACCCGGGGTACGTGTGTATCGTCATAATTGAGAATTTCAGATGGACGCACAAAAATCTGTCTGGACGCAAGTTTTTGCAACCTCGTCAGCAAACTTGTGTCATTACGGACGCACATTTTTAAAACCTTAACGGGAACCCTGCGAGGAACCCATACCATACTTGGCTCTGCTAGTACGGTATGGGATGATCTGTATTACATTCTGTATGCAGAAAGCTAGTGCAACATAATTTCAATTAGAGCTTGTACGAAAACATACAAGGCTCCAGAAGCTTAAATAGCTGCATGTTTGTTATAAAATTACACAGGTTGTTGTACTTCTTATACTTTAGGTACCGTATCCCAGGCAAACCTTAGTTAACACATTTGCTAGTCAGCGAAATTCGCCTAGACCGGGCCCAAACACAATGCACATAGAAATTTGAATTTTTTTTTGAGAACAGGTCGGTGAAGGAAACCTACATAAATATGTTTTCTATACTTCACTTGACCCAAATATATGATTTTTTATGGTGATGAGCCACTCGCACATGGAATTTTAGAGAGATTTTGATAGCAGTTCCGGTCGCATGTCACAAGTTGATACCCCAAAAAAGGTGGAGGTGTTACAATTTTTCAATGGTAGCGAATGAAAAATGTCATTTTGAACCAACCCCTTGTCCTATTGAGCTACTTTGGGTCTCATTTAAAAGCTAAAGAACAGGGCTAAAACTGTGTAAACTAGTACTGAAAAGTGAGTCAAACTAAATAAATGGCATCAGCTGGAATTGAAAATTGATGGGGTGGAGGAGCAGGTGGGTGAGGAGCAGGTGGGTGAGGAGTAATATTAGGAAAATGTAAGATTTCCATAGTGTTGGTTTGAATAAATTATTGTATCTTCATAACTCCTTGTCATATTGAGCTTTTCAATGTCTCATTTTAGAGCCAATTACTCAAAGAAACAAGATTGACTTCAAAATTGATCAATTTCATATTCCATATTAGTTTCTCATTACATTTTGTACCACGGGTTGCCTCTAAATGCACAGAAGTCAATGCAATCACGTGCAAAAACTGCAAAGGTCCATATCTCCTTTAATATTCACTGTATCATGATAAATATATACATTTTTCTGAAAGGAAATTGCACAAGGAAACTAATTTTTGCATTATGAAAATGGTAGGAAGTATGGAGATTTTGCCTGGCAAAATTAACTGGGCGTGGCAGGTCTAAGCTTGCAAAATTTATTTGCCTAGTAAAATATGGGCGTGTCAAGTCTAATTAAATTTCATGTTTTTGATTTCCATCAGTTAAATCTTCCTTATGCATTTCAATATTTGTTTGTGTTTTTGGGTTTTCGTTCATGCATGCTTTTAAAACACATTGAAGGTGACAGCCGGGGGCGGTTGCCGCTTGTCCTTTGTGAATGATGCGTTTACGCAGTCTCACAATTTTTTTAGGTTAAAGCGCAACTTGCATTTTTTTTAGTTCCCTGTGTATGCAAATTCCTCAAATCTGGCGTGCGGAAATTTCTTTCCGAGGCCGTGGTTTTGCACCTAATCTGAAGGAGACTTGGGTTTTTCAAACTGGGCTGGCTGGTTGGGATTTGGGTGCTGGGAGCAGGCTTAAAACCTTCAGTGTTTGTTGTTAGGAGCATGAATATGAAAACTAGAAATGCAATCGGTTTTGAAATTATGTCGCAATTTATTATTTTGTTTTTATTGTCGCGTTTCGTCAAAAATATATTTAAAAGAACAAGTATTTATTGAAATCTCATGTTTAGGCCTTAGTTAATTTTTTTTTTTTTTTTTAAAATTTAGATGTCAAAATTTCAGCCTGAGAGCTGAGTATGGCTTTCATTTATAACTACCCTACCTGAGATATTTTCGTAAATTGTCTTGCAGGTTTTCATGGAGATTTTGGTATGGACAGGTTCAGTAAAATTTGTCCTTACAGCTCAACTGATCATACTTTTCCTACATTCGACCTTGCATGATTTTTGAGTTGACACAGTCATGAAAATAACTAAAGATACTGGACAAGACCATTAGTAGCCCAGTTCTGAACCTTTTCATTGATCAATCATAACAATACGCTGGCGAAATTACGTAATTAATCGGATTAATTACCATAGCAATAGGTGAAAACAATTTTGAACATATCGCGCTGCACTACAAGCAGGTTACACTCATCACCTGTGTATGTCTGCAATAATAGATTGAATACAATACTGATCTTTTCAAAGATACTAATCTTACAGGTGCAAGTAATCAGCATGATATGGTTCAATGAAGAGGTACCGCGTGAACGATCAGTGCAGCGCGGTATATTCAAAAATTGTTTTCACCTATTGCTATGGTAGTTAATCCGATTATTACGTAACTCGCCAGCGTATAGGTATCTGATGGATCAGTGAAGATAAGAAGGGATTATAATATATCCGTAACCTTGATATTATACTACATCTCGAGGAAAAAGTGCAATGGACATGTTTTCATTTTATGTTTCAAATATCCCGCAAGATGAAAATTGAGTATTTAACCCAAAAATGAAAATGGAACAATTTATTGGAAATCTGTTTTAACAGATTTTTTTTACATCTTTTTCTGCACTGTATTATACCTAAATTAAGAAATTTGATAAATATTCAAAGAAAATATAGGTCATCCAAAAAATTGTGATTTTTACACATTTTGGGGCAAAAAAGGAAAAATAAGCAAAAATATAAAAATCTGTCTAACAGTTTCATTCATCAAGTCATAACAAACGGCCTACATGCTTAATTTCTAATAAAATATTGAAATTGTGAAAAATATAGGTATTTATTGATTTTCATGTTTTTCTTGCAAATATGCTAATAATATGCAAATTATGAAATTGCAAAATAAAGTTTCTACATAGCATACATCTTTCAAGTATGATGTTCAAAATGACAGACATCAAAAAGAGATTCGATGAAATGTAAAGGTGTAGTAACAATTTTGGCATGGACTGTCTGGTTAGGCAAAGTACGGTAAGTTGAGCTGTAGTGGATTTTTTTTTTGACTCTATAAAAGGAGTCGATGCTTTTTATTGACCTGTTCATATTTGATGGTTTCCTTGAGAACTAGCAATTTTCTGGACAGAATAACGAAAAGTACTCAATATTGGACTCAGGAATGAAAGTCTTGGGTTTTTAGGGTGGTGTAGGTTACATGGATCGAATCCATGGGTTCCTACAGTCACCCATGGAAAACAGGGTACTGGAAAGCAGTACACCATGTCCATATGGGCCAAGGGATGGTTTGTTTTCATGGCAATAATTCCTTCAGAATAGGCAATACAGATTCCAAACATATAAAACTCGATAAAACTTACCTCGTATCAGTTTTAGTTGCCCTTAATAACTCCAAATTGACATGACAATTAATTCTATTTGCTCAATTTCATACCAAAATACGGTAACATAAAAATCAGAAAGGTTATATCTGGTCACTGTAGTAGGCCACTTGAAGTAATCAATATTGGTACTTGAATTGCATGACTCAGTGACTTTCTGCTCATTGTAAGAGTAATAGTTTTGTAAACTTGATTGCATAACATTCAGATTGCCAACTGATATCCTTTGTATTTGAGTTGTCTGTTGATGGTATTAGAACTGTCATGGATGTAAACATTACACAAAATGTCAACAAAACATGCTACTGCACAACTCTATGCCTGTATGTGTGTGTCTGAGGGCCGATCTGAGGGACACACATTCGATGGGTGTAGGTGTAGGTTCCGTGAAAAATTTAAGTCTGCAGTACATACTTGATCTGACTATAACTGAGTCGTTTTTGGTCCGATGTTGCACTTCATTTTATTCAATGCCCCATTTTGTTTTGATATTGTTAACTTCTCTGCTCTGAGTTAGACCACAGATTAGTTACGCAATATGGGTGGTGGCAGCGCTCTGGAGCTGTGGCAGGACTCCCACCAGACACCGTCGGTATTTAGTTAGGGCGTTAGTGTTTGTGATTTCATTGGGCTGTACGTTTAGTGAATTACGTTTTTTGGGGTAGCGTTAAGTGGAAAACTTCTCGAGGCCTGTAGCGGTAGTAACGCTACGCGGTGTTTATTTTATTATTTAATGTTAGGGAAAGACGCCATTTTGGATTTTAGTTGGGGCCCAGGATTTGGAGCGATTTACTTGGCCAGATTTGGTACTGATCTGCAGACAAACAATTTTGCACTTAGTTTTATAACTTCATCATTTCTTACTTACATGAGATTTCAACTAAATATCTTGAGATCTAAAAAATTTTATAACATTTTGCTGCATAAAAAAAAAAAAAAAAAAAATTCTTCAGTGTCGTATACAGACATTCATAAATTATCTGTTTTCCATTAAAATAAAATGTGCAATATTTTAAAATGAGATTTTGATGCTTGTAAAATGAAAGGAAAGTGCAAATTAAAATGATTTTTTTGCCATTATTTCTTGTTTCATATTTATTTTTATTTTTATTTGTTGTTAATTAGGCCACAAAATTCCCTCCCCTCTTCAATTTTTGAGGGACTTGTCCATTTTATTTCATCCATTCCCTTTTTGTTGGCCAGGCTACCCACGGCCAGGGAATTGTCTGACTTTGTCGTAATTAGTCGGACTTTTATTCAATTTTCCCAAACCCCTGGTCCGTGACAAGTGCACACAACAGTAAATGGGAAACCGTTCTAGTAGCGTATATGTTTTGACAGTGGACATCCCCCGGGGGGGTCACTCCCATTGTGGCCTGTACACCATCCACGATAATCAACTTTCGAAAAGCACCCTAAACAAGGATTTAACCCTTGGCTAACACGACACCCTAAACAGGGATTTCATTCCCAACATCAAATTTCATACCCTAAATTTCATTTCCGCGTATTTAGAAATTGCAATTTTGCTACCCTTTTTTCCAATTTTTCATGTTTTTAACACCCTAAACACGATACGCGCGTATCGCGTCTACCTACGAAAAACGACCCTTTTTACGTGTTTTCATTATCGCGGATGGTGTACAGGCCACAATGGGAGTGACCCCCCGGGGGACATCCCTATCATTAGCCCAGGGGCATAGCCAGCTTTCTTGGTCAGGGGGGGGCAAAATAAAATTTTTGGGGCACAGACGAAAAAAAATGCAGTTGCATCATACAATACATAGAGACTGTATGTCTTCGAGCTTCCCGAAAAGGGCCTTATTGGGATGATGTGCGCGTAGCGTGAAAAAAATGGTATTTTACACTATTTTCACCCATTATCCGGCTTAAAAAGGGCTTTATTGTTACAATACAAAAAAATTGTATTTTACACTATTTTGGCCCTGAATTTTGCTAGAAAAGGGGCTCCTTGCCCTTTTTCTTTTCCTTTGCCCTCCTGATTTTCTCTTTCATTTTTTGTCAGAGGGGCACTTTTTCCTTAATTTTTTTGTCAGGGGGGGCACTCTGACAAATTTTAATCAAATTAAATCCTACATTTTACAAGGAACTACCTAGGGCTTAAAATTGATCAGTCCCATTGTTGCTATCGCCTTTGATTGGTTCAAATAGCGAGTACACGTCGCGTTGATGCACATGCGCTGACCCTTGTGATATCGTGTCTTATCATTCAGTAGACATGAATAACGACGTTTAAGGGGGTACTACACCCCTGGCCAATTTTGTGCCTATTTTTGCATTTTTCTCACAAATTATAGCGTATTGGTGACAAGTAAGATATATATTCTAGACGCAAGGACTACAACTACTGCACTGGAAATCTTATTTCAGCACAGACCACAGTAGTGGAGTTACAGTCAAAAATGAGAGAAAACCAATATTTGATCAATAAATCAATTACTACTTGACTTGAGTTGCTGAATTTTCACTGCAGTAGTTGTAGTCCTTGCCCCTATAATATACATATCTTACTTGTCACCAATGCTCTATAATTTGTGAGAAAAATGCAAAAATAGGCACAAAATTGGCCAGAGGTGTAGTACCCCCTTAAGGGCAGAGTAATGGGAGAGAGCACGGACCTTTTCGAGCATCATTATTTTTGAAAAGTATGTCCAAAGTATATAAAACTATACATTTTTGGAAAGGAAATGAGTCAAGGAATCCCATGGTGACGTCAGATTTGTTCAAAAATCTTGAGTTTTTGAAAAAATCACAAAAATGCACTTTTTTACCCCAATTTTTTTGTGACAACTTAAAAAAAAATTAGTTAGTTTTTCATGGAGAAGAGGCATGAACTTAGGGAAGGTTTTTTATTTTTTGAAATTGTCTTATTTTTAGAAATATTGCAAAAACATGTGAAAAAAGCAATTTTGTCACTCTATTTTAAAGCTAAAATTGCACATAATGGTGTATATTTTTGTTCAAAACAAATATTTTGAAAAAATGAGAAAACCTTCCCTAGACTTTGATGTGCTCTAAACGATAGTGCAAAAGGTTTACCTTTTGCTTGCATATTTTTCGAGTTATCTTGTCACAAAAATCGTATAATATTGTTAAAATGAACTCTGAGAAATCGACGCTTTTAGTAAAAAATGTCAAAATTATGCACAAAACGTCCTTATATTTTAAAACGGCAAGACTATCACGCTTGTAAAAGCTGTATCTGGTGCATGGTCTAAATATGCATCTTTTGCACCAATGAATCTATAATGTCTGCTTTTAGTGCGCCTAAATCAAAAATAATTAAAAAATCTAAGTGGCTTTTTCACTGCAAATTTTTGTTTTGTTTACATCACATTTGCTTGCGTTAACAACATACCGAATGCGCCTTGACTGCGTTGCAATACGCGCAGAGTTGCGCCGCGTCCCGCGACACGACTCGCGCGCATAATCACAATATTTCGCATTCGCGCATTGCCGACTCATTATTTCCCGCCAATTTACTAAGCTGTCTTGAGCCATGTGACTTTTTAGAGTTGAAAAGAGTAAAATAAATCAAGCAAAAATACAAGTAAATATTAGGAAGTTGTATTTTTATCAGTTTCAAGTGAAAGAATACATCTTAGTGTTGATAAATATCAAGAAATCTCAAATTCGGGTGTGGACGAATGTGTCTCCCCTTACTCTGGCCTTAATTGGTTAATAGCCAAATAATAATAATAAAGCATGCATGGAAGAGTTTGGAGTAGGCCTATAACTTGATTGATTATTTATTTATTTATTTATTTATTTATTTGTGGACTTGATTATGTTTTTTTACACCAGTCTGATGATTGCCAGCAAGCTGCTGGCATGAAACTGACAGTAGCTGGAATGTAAATACAACTCTGCCTTTTCTTTCTTTCTTTCTTTCTTTCTTTCTTTCTTTCTTTCTTTCTTTCTTTCTTTCTTTCTTTCTTTCTTTCTTTCTTTCTTTCTTTCTTTCTTTCTTTCTTTCTTTCTTTCTTTCTTTCTTTCTTTCTTTCTTTCTTTCTTTCTTTCTTTCTTTCTTTCTTTCTTTCTTTCTTTCTTTCTTTCTTTCTTTCTTTCTTTCTTTCTTTCTTTCTTTCTTTCTTTCTTTTTTTTTTTTTAATTTTTATTTGTGTTAAATTCATGTCTACTGAATGATAAATTCGTTACCCGCTGTCTGTTCATGCAATACAAAAAATATCACTGGTTTTGAGTGCGGCCTCGTGTGATATGACCTCAAAACCAGTGATATTTTTTCTATTGCATGAACAAACAGAGAATAACTAATAATATCACACAGATAAGAACCAATAAAATTGCAGGAACATTCTCAAGTGTTTAAGAATTTTACACACAACATGTAATTGACTAATTTACTTTGTGTTCTCATTTGCTCATAGACTGCCAGTTAAGATGATGTTCAAGTGCCCTCATTGTCTGTACCGGTCAGACAAGAAGCACCTCTATCTCGGACATATCCGTTCTCATACTGGAGAGAAACCATTCAAGTGTCGCTACTGTGACTACCGGTGTGCTCAATCTGGAAATAGGCTTGTCCATGAGAGGTATGTATAGTGATACTTGATAGACTCCACGTCAGAGTTGTCACATCCATTCCATAACTAAAATCATACATGTGAAGTGCTTTAACCCTAACCCTCCTGAATACTACAAAATACTACTTGATATATGCGCTGTTCGTGCATGCATCCCACGTGGTGTGATGACGCAATCGCCCTAAGTGATATATAGGCACGGTTTTGCTGGCCAGCGAAGCCCAAGACCCGTGGCAAAGTGTCGCCGACCGAGTGCTTGGCATGCGAGGGGTCTCGGGTTCGAATCCCACCCAGAGCAAACAACTTCTTTCTTTCTTTTCTCTCTTTATTCTTTCCCTTCCCGTCGCCAAAAAGCCCCTAGGCGGTTAGGGTTAGATGCGCTATTTCTCCTTTTTATTTGTTAAAATTTCAGTATTTTTTCCTGATGCTTTGGCTAGCATCGCATATATTTAAAGCCCGGCAAAAAAAACAAGATCTCTCTTTTCAATCATTGACCCTATAAATCAAAAGTTACACCCTTTACTGTGAAAATAACCATATTTCACTTCGGGTGATTGTGTCAGCACATCACGTGGGATGTATGCATGCGTACAGGTTTTCTGTGTTGGATTCTGTTGGATTGGGCAGTCTAATCAGGGTTGTTGATTTTTTTTATTTAAATCGGATTGTTTTGATTTAAATCGATTTTTGGATTTTTTAATTCCAAGAACTGCTATACCCCATAATAAGTTCAAAAGAGACTAGTGGAATGCTAGACATATGCACAATACTATCAGGTATTTAAAAAAATTCAAAACATGTTTTTACATGTGAAAATTTCGAAGAAAAAATTTGGCAAAAATCATGGGGAAAAACCTGTTGAATTCGGCACCTTGGAGATGAATTTTTAACAAAAGATAAAGTGACATCATTAAGGTATTTTAATTGTATCCAAAGGTTGTAGAAACATCAGGAATGATGTAAAACAGTCAAATTAAGAACAAAATTAAGTTATGTTTATCAAAAATGGGGAAAAATGGAAAAAGTTGATTTAAATCAGTGATTTAAAAAAAAAATCAAGTGATTTAAATCGATGTGATTTAAATCAAACAACCCTGGCAGTGTTACTATGATTCCTATACATAATATCTGTGAGTTCAATGTACATAAGTATTTACACGAGCAGCTGTTTTTTATTTTGTGTAAACTTCATATCATTTGAAAAGGCTCAAAATAAGCTAAGGTGTCATAAAAGTGTAACACACAATTATTTTTCCAGCTCTTTTCTTTTGGTCTCCAACCAGGTTTAAATTATAGTATGCACATATATCGTTCATAATACACTAAAAGAAAGATAAGTTATAGACCATTTACTTCACAAATTTAATTTTCTAGCCCTTTATGTCGTTATATTTGACAGACACAATTTTGATGATTTTCTGCAATCAAATAAAATTTATAAAGTATTACATAAGGTATTTTGTGGTTATTTAGGTGTAGGACCTACAGCAACTGATTGTGGAAAAAAATGTGTCCAAATATTACAATAAGGAGGATAAATTGTTATAAATAAAATATGTGTGTCTGTCAAGCCATAACATACGCAAGATGTCTGTCAAATGTAACATACAGAATAATAATTTGGCAAAAACAGTAGTTCAAGATGGGAAATTGAATAAAGATCACATGCAGTTTATAAATCACATGTTTTAAAACACTTTTATAAACTCTAAACTATCATCATAATGTGAACATCAAGTGATTTTTAATTTTTTTATACAAATTTCGTATGTTATTTTTTACAGTCTCTTACAAATCTTGTTTATGTTACTTTCTTACAAATGTTTGACAGACAACACTTAACAATGTATTGTGTCATCAAAAAAGCTTCTCCTCACAAAGTGATAGTGCCACAAAGCTAGGTGGAGCTAAATGCTATGTCATGTAGCATAATTAGCTGTATCACCCTAGTTTAGCAGGAATTACAGCACCGTCTTGCGTATGTTATATTTTGACAGACATTTCAAGAAAAATTTTAAAATTGTTATATGTTCAAAAAAGATGGCAGCCACTTACAAATTGATTATAATATGGAGAAATGAAGTTATTTACAATAGATTTACCCTTTAGTTTATGCTTCAAGTCTTTGTTTATAAAAAACTGAGGGACTTCAAAATCAATCAAAAGTTTGACAGACAATAGTAACATACATAAGGCAAACTTTTAAATCCTTTTCTTGATCTGTTAACTTATAATTCATAATGCCTCTTTCTGTTTTTTTGATTGGTTTACTGCACCATTTTGGGAAACAGGTCACATGAATTTCTATAAGGATCCATAAAAAAAATTAAAAGCTGTTGAAAAAAGGAGTCTCTTGGCATGTTACAAACAAAAGTGTAAAAATAGGCATTTTTACAGCTATTTTTTTATTTTTTTATTATTTAGAGTGAAAGGATTTTACTTAAATTGTGTATGCTATGTCTTTACTACCTAAACTTGCCACTAAACTAGCAAATATTCCATTTCTATAATTATTATTTTAAAAAAAAGATGTCAAAATATATGGCTATAATATGACACCTTAGCATATTTTGAGCCAAAAACACCTGTGTGAAATGATGGTCATAAATTGTGGTGCATATTTACATGATACATCGTGTACATCCTTAAATTTGGTGAAATAACTTTATTACAGGAGCCTGGGCTCAATAAAATTGTCATTAATATTTGCATTTATTTATTTTTATCTTCTATACAGGCGGATGCATGAGTTCAACAAACCATATAAATGTAAATACTGCACATACGACGCAGTGCAATCCAGCACCCTGCGTAAACATATCCAAATCCGACACAGGGAATACTGCCGGTACTTTTGTGCAACATGCAAAGATTTCTTCTGTCAAGAAGAGACCACTTTGACAGCACACTTAGACAAGAGGCATGGGACGATGAGACGGAAGAGCATCGATGCATACTTAAATCCCCATTACACAGACGACACAAATGTGGTAGTCAAAGAATACGTTCAGACACGTGGTAGACCTAGAGCTAATAAGGGTGCTCCATCAAACATGCAGGACTATGAGAATAGTTACATACCGCCATCACAAGAAGCGCCACCTTCACAAGTTATCAAACAAGAACCACAGAGTCCGTGTTTCTCACCTGGATTGCAATCTGCTACCAGTCCGACCTTTCCAACTCAGATGAACTATAAAACGCCAGCTCAATCAAACTTTCCATATAATGTGACGCCGCCGACTTCATTTGCAAGTAACAGTAATACGCCCTCTTTTCCTCCTACCCAGAACATGGTTTCTCCAACGGGTCATAATAGTACCACAGACTCTGTTGAGAACGATTTGGTAGACTTCTCGAGTCTAACCGGTGAATATAAGTGCAATCAGTGTGCATTCCAGACCACAGAGGAACAGCCCTTCATGAATCATTTGGTAACGAATCATTCTGGCACAGCGGTGGTAGACCCGAATGGCTTGAACAGTAGCCAAGGTGCTCAAAATAGCAGTAAAGATATCAAACATGAAGAACAAAATGACAATCCATTCAACGATGAAGATGCATGTTATGAACAAGACTTACCGACGGAGAAAGACATCTCGGAGTTACAACTCGGCAGGACGACAAAACCAAGCTACAGTAGTCCTCTGTCGACAAGCCTCTCCAGTCCAGTGCAATCAGATATAACCTCCACAGACCACCAACATCTCAATCTCACTCCATCTCCTCAAGCTTCTACATCAAGGCAGATGAACGACAACACATCATCAACATCCAAAGATTCGGCGCTGACGTCGTCAGGAAGTTACCAGACTAAACATACGTATCGGTGCAGACACTGTGACATCATCTTTCCAGATAACATCCTGTTTGCAATACACAGAGGGGCTCATGGGTTTCACCAGCCATTCCAGTGTAATCTCTGCGGGCAGGATTGCGGTAATAAGTATAATTTTGCATCTCATTTACAGGGTTGTGCACTATAAGAGGTAAGATTTAAACGATAATCAACGTGAGCTGAGTCAAAGCCAGTGAAATATATATTTTCAACATCTGTATCAGGTAAGAAGTACTTTCCACTGTGCTCAGAGTTGAGTCCATCTTGAGCCCTGGGGAAATCTTGGTCAAGTAAAGTCTCAACTCAAGGAAAAGGGGGATTCATGTCCTATGATGCTAGTGTTTTGATGTTAGACCAGAAAATAGTGTTCTTTATCACTACTTTGTAACAAAGCATCACTGCCACTGGACACTATAGACGAATCCAACGAGCCAAGTCATGGTCAGGATTTGGTCGGCCATTATTGGGACCCCGCATGCACCAAACAGGTGTTGTGAGTGCCCAATTGGGTGGATTAAACCCGCTTAAAATTCGATGTTAGATTCTTTTGTGTTGTAAACTGTCATCATTCTTTTGTCTATGTGTAACACTGGTGATAGAATGCAGTTTAAAATACTCTTCAAGGCCGCATCATTTTAGGTGATATAGTTGGGTCCCCGTCGCGGCTATGGCCGCCATTGAGGTGCAGGAATGTGTGAAATTGGATTCGTCTATAGGTGTTTCTAGCCATTGATGTCTTTGTTGATTAGTGATTGTTGCTAGTGATACATACAGTAAAGAAAATGAATTTATTGCTAGGACCTGCCTTTACCAAAATAATTTCTTGCCACCTACTACAGTGTTGCCACTAGATTTGGCTATAAATAGCAATTACATTTTTTACAGAGACAATCAATAATGCTACCATGCTCAAATGTCATTGTGCCTCTAAAGTGTTAATGATTTTAAAATTTATATATAATTGTGTGGGCATTATCTATGGTTGAAAGATGAAATATTGTCATTATTTATTAAACACTAAAATTCACAACAAAACATTCCTTGCAATATACTCAAATTGGAATGTGTAATATGAAGTTAATATAATTTCTGAGCTATTTAGCATACTTTTATGGTACTTAACAGCCTACTGTTTTGAATGGGTGTAAACTCTTGTAAATTTGATATGCAATATATTTGACATTTTTAACATGCAAAAGGTGTGCTGATACTGCAATTTGAGATTGCAATTGATGTTTTTTTGAGGGGCATTTATAATATGAAACACTAGTATTTATGTAGCATTTACAATAATATATAATTTTACTGTTCGGAAGTAAAATTTAATTACAGTTGATATCCAAGGCAATATACATGTCCACATCACATATTCTGTGTGCTACAGTTGTACTTGTATCATGTATTTTTAATTAAAGACAACTCATTATTTTTAAAAGATTTTTAACAAATTTTCGTCATGAAAACAAAACATTGTGTACAATAAGAAATCCAAACCTCACGCTTACAACGCTTACGCTTTAAACCGGCAAAAACTGGCAAAAACTCGCATATAGTCACTCAAATATCAAAAAGTGACACAGAAAGCTCATAAACAGTCACACTCAACTATTAACAAATCATTCAACATATTTTTTGTCTCATTAAGTCTTTAAAATGAAAAAGTTTTGAATTTGATACATGCCACATTTCGGTTAAATGCACTTGAGCAATGAAAACGCATGCCTTTAATTTCTTAATATATTGCTTATAATTACAAAATCTGGCCTTGTTACACTCGGGAACTTATTTTTGTAACTTAATTATTTGTTTTGAGATGAAAAAACTGAACTATAAATCACGTTTTAGTTTTTGCCATTTTGCCGGCAAAAACTGTTTTTGCCAAGTGGTTAAAACCGCGTTTTTTTCCACCTGCAAAAACCTCTGAAACCCTGTGTAGTCCTTACATTTTGCCCTCGCAACTCAAGCGTGTGCTATCTGACCTTGTTCAAAATAACATGTGCTGGGCACTTACTGGTAGTACACAAATTTTTAATTAAAGAGGAATTTTGTGTTTTAGTTTAATAGTATTTACCAAGTTGTCATAACTACTTAACTACCAATCGGGAAATCAGATTTTTTTTCATATAAAAAACACTGAAAAATGTCCACAGTATTTTTCTGTCTAGAAACACTGAATCCAAAATGGCAATTCATGGCGATTGATGCAAAATCGGCTGCATAGCCAAAGAAAAAGGTCATGAATCTGCAAAATATATGACCCCTTTAAAGACAAGCAATAACAAATTTGTAAAAAAGTAAATTTCACTTTTAGAACATTTTTTGTTTTCTGTGAAATTTTTCTGCTTTTCCTTAAAACAGAGAACATCAGGCTATGCTTTGCCTGATGGAGATCTTTGGGGCTGGTGGTGCAACTCTACCTGAGTGAGTTGCTATGTGACGTGGATCGTAAGCTGAAAGTGGTATCTTTTGGCAATATTTCTGTGGGTGCTGTAGTCTGTCACCAACACTTAATGCCATCACCTCTCCCAGATAGTTGTATGTCTTCATCTTCTCATATACCACATCCCAACGGCTTGATCGCTTGCGGTAAACTCTTTTCAACCTAATGATAGAAATTGTGTAAAGAGTAAATAATCAAAGATTATTTCTAAATCTTAATCTCTATATATGCGTGGAGAATTTCAGGGGCAATTTACATTGCAAACACATACAAATTTTATGAAGCATCACTATTGCAAACAACATTTCCGTTGGGGAATATACCCAGCAAAATTATAGACTTGTTGTTCTTGTACCTGATTTTCACCTTCTTTCTTTTTTGTTTTATGTGAAATTTTTCTGCTTTTCCTTAAAACAGAGAACATCAGGCTATGCTTTGCCTGATGGAGATCTTTGGGGGCTGGTGGTGCAACTCTACCTGAGTGAGTTGCTATGTGACGTGGATCGTAAGCTGAAAGTGGTATCTTTTGGCAATATTTCTGTGGGTGCTGTAGTCTGTCACCAACACTTAATGCCATCACCTCTCCCACATAGTTGTATGTCTTCATCTTCTCATATACCACATCCCAACGGCTTGATCGCTTGCGGTAAACTCTTTTCAACCTAATGATAGAAATTGTGTAAAGAGTAAATAATCAAAGATTATTTCTAAATCTTAATCTCTATATATGCGTGGAGAATTTCAGGGGCAATTTACATTGCAAACACATACAAATTTTATGAAGCATCACTATTGCAAACAACATTTCCGTTGGGGAATATACCCAGCAAAATTATAGACTTGTTGTTCTTGTACCTGATTTTCACCTTCTTTCTTTTTTGTTTTATGTGAAATTTTTCTGCTTTTCCTTAAAACAGAGAACATCAGGCTATGCTTTGCCTGATGGAGATCTTTGGGGGCTGGTGGTGCAACTCTACCTGAGTGAGTTGCTATGTGACGTGGATCGTAAGCTGAAAGTGGTATCTTTTGGCAATATTTCTGTGGGTGCTGTAGTCTGTCACCAACACTTAATGCCATCACCTCTCCCACATAGTTGTATGTCTTCATCTTCTCATATACCACATCCCAACGGCTTGATCGCTTGCGGTAAACTCTTTTCAACCTAATGATAGGAATTGTGTTAAGAGTAAATAATCAAAGATTATTTCTAAATCTTAATCTCTATATGTGACCCCTCGGCACAACTGAGCCCGGATGTCGCCAGTGCCACTATTGAGATATGCTCCACGAACTTAACAATAAACAATAGGAAACAAAGGATTTATTGACTGTTTTATTGATTTTTCACTACTTAAATGTCAAGTACTATAGACATGATATACATCATTTTAAAGCTAATGATTGGCGACTTCCGGGCTCAGTTGTGCCGAGGGGTCACATATATGCATGGAGAATTTCAGGGGCAATTTACATTGCAAACACATACAAATTTTATGAAGCATCACTATTGCAAACAACATTTCCGTTGGGGAATATACCCAGCAAAATTATAGACTTGTTGTTCTTGTACCTGATTTTCACCTTCTTTCTTTTTTGTTTTATGTGAAATTTTTCTGCTTTTCCTTAAAACAGAACATCAGGCTATGCTTTCCCTGATGGAGATCTTTGGGGGCTGGTGGTGCAACTCTACCTGAGTGAGTTGCTATGTGACGTGGATCGTAAGCTGAAAGTGGTATCTTTTGGCGATATTTCTCTGGGTGCTGTAGTCTGTCACCAACACTTAATGCCATCACCTCTCCCAGATAGTTGTATGTCTTCATCTTCTCATATACCACATCCCAACGGCTTGATCGCTTGCGGTAAACTTTTTCAACCTAATGATTGGAATTGTTGGAAAGAAAAAAAGCAAGGTACACCAACTTGACGTGGGGGAACAAGTAAAATACAGACTAGGCAGTACGAAGTGGGGGAACAAAATAGGCATTAAAAGAAAAAGTGTGCTAGAACAAGTGATGAAAATCATTGAGCACATAAGGAGACAAAAACCAAACAACCAATATAGGCCTAAAACAGGCAAAGTTCGGTGCCGAGTGCCAAAAAGTTCTTTGGCCAAAATTGCCAATTCCAGAACCCACAGAGGTGTCAGGAAAACAGTACAAAAGTACACTGGAGTGATGAAAATCACTGTGTACATAGTAGACAAACAAAACATAACAGACAAAAAAAATCAACCGACGTTTCGAGCAGATAAACTGCTCTTCTTCAGGGACAGACGACAAAATATTAAATTAAACAACAAAAACTACATGGTGTAGTTTAAAACCAAATACAAGACAAAAACTGAAGGCAAGTGAAAGGTAGCAAACAAGACAAGCCCAGAGCAACCAGCAACTATAAGCTATGTCTTTACTGTAGGAGAGCATGTTCACTACTAAGTGCTGTGAAGCAATATGCAAATAGATTACAACTCCAGAGGACAATAGGGTATTGTCCTAATTGACAGGATGTAAATGTCAAGAGGGGTCTTAATCAATAGAAGAGAAATAGATTGAAAAGAGGATATTGGACTAAATAGGAAAAAGTGTCACTCAAACATATAATAAGAAACCGCATCATCAGTTCCTATCCTGAGGCGCTTCAGAAGAGAAAAGATGAAGCGGATTCAACATGGTTAAGACAAGACGGATTTGGGGATATAGACGAGAGACAAACAAGGGGGGTCCTAGGTCCGGAACCATGACGGCTGCAGGGGATCACCAGCAAAATCAGAAAAAGTAGGTAATGGTGAATCCAACGGACGAGGACACAAAACACATCAAGGATCAATAAATGATACAAGAGGATACCTTGAATATATGAACAACTGGAAAGAAAAAAAGCAAGGTACACCAACTTGACGTGGGGGAACAAGTAAAATACAGACTAGGCAGTACGAAGTGGGGGAACAAAATAGGCATTAAAAGAAAAAGTGTGCTAGAACAAGTGATGAAAATCATTGAGCACATAAGGAGACAAAAAACCAAACAACCAATATAGGCCTAAAAACAGGCAAAGTTCGGTGCCGAGTGCCAAAGTTCTTTGGCCAAAATTGCCAATTCCAGAACCCACGGAGGTGTCAGGAAAACAGTACAAAAGTACACTGGAGTGATGAAAATCACTGTGTACATAGTAGACAAACAAAACCTAACAGACAAAAAATCAACCGACGTTTCGAGCAGATAAACTGCTCTTCTTCAGGGACAGACGACAAAATATTAAATTAAACAACAAAAACTACATGGTGTAGTTTAAAACCAAATACAAGACAAAAACTGAAGGCAAGTGAAAGGTAGCAAACAAGACAAGCCCAGAGCAACCAGCAACTATAAGCTATGTCTTTACTGTAGGAGAGCATGTTCACTACTAAGTGCTGTGAAGCAATATGCAAATAGACAACTCCAGAGGACAATAGGGTATTGTCCTAATTGACAGGATGTAAATGTCAAGAGGGGTCGCAATCAATAGAAGAGAAATAGATTGAAAAGAGGATATTGGACTAAATAGGAAAAAAGTGTCACTCAAACATATAATAAGAAACCGCATCATCAGTTCCTATCCTGAGACGCTTCAGAAGAGAAAAGATGAAGCGGATTCAACATGGTTAAGACAAGACGGATTTGGGGATATAGACGAGAGACAAACAAGGGGGGTCCTAGGTCCGGAACCATGACGGCTGCAGGGGATCACCAGCAAAATCAGAAAAAGTAGGTAATGGTGAATCCAAAGGGCGAGGACACAAAACACATCAAGGATCAATAAATGATACAAGAGGATACCTTGAATATATGAACAACTGGAAAGAAAAAAAGCAAGGTACACCAACTTGGCGTGGGGGAACAAGTAAAATACAGACTAGGCAGTACGAAGAGGGGGAACAAAATAGGCATTAAAAGAAAAAGTGTGCTAGAACAAGTGATGAAAATCATTGAGCACATAAGGAGACAAAAAACCAAACAACCAATATAGGCCTAAAAACAGGCAAAGTTCGGTGCCGAGTGCCAAAGTTCTTTGGCCAAAAATTGCCAATTCCAGAACCCACGGAGGTGTCAGGAAAACAGTACAAAAGTACACTGGAGTGATGAAAATCACTGTGTACATAGTAGACAAACAAAACCTAACAGACAAAAAAATCAACCCGACGTTTTGAGCAGATAAACTGCTCTTCTTCAGGGACAGACGACAAAATATTAAATTAAACAACAAAAACTACATGGTGTAGTTTAAAACCAAATACAAGACAAAAACTGAAGGCAAGTGAAAGGTAGCAAACAAGACAAGCCCAGAGCAACCAGCAACTATAAGCTATGTCTTTACTGTAGGAGAGCATGTTCACTACTAAGTGCTGTGAAGCAATATGCAAATAGACAACTCCAGAGGACAATAGGGTATTGTCCTAATTGACAGGATGTAAATGTCAAGAGGGTCGCAATCAATAGAAGAAAAATAGATTGAAAAGAGGATATTGGACTAAATAGGAAAAAAGTGTCACTCAAACATATAATAAGAAACCGCATCATCAGTTCCTATCCTGAGGCGCTTCAGAAGAGAAAAGATGAAGCGGATTCAACATGGTTAAGACAAGGCGGTTTGGGGATATAGGCGAGAGACAAACAAGGGGGGTCCTAGGTCCGGAACCATGACGGCTGCAGGGGATCACCAGCAAAATCAGAAAAAGTAGGTAATGGTGAATACAACGGACGAGGACACAAAACACATCAAGGATCAATAAATGATACAAGAGGATACCTTGAATATATGAACAACTGGAAAGAAAAAAAGCAAGGTACACCAACTTGACGTGGGGGAACAAGTAAAATACAGACTAGGCAGTACGAAGTGGGGGAACAAAATAGGCATTAAAAGAAAAAGTGTGCTAGAACAAGTGATGAAAATCATTGAGCACATAAGGAGACAAAAAACCAAACAACCAATATAGGCCTAAAACAGGCAAAGTTCGGTGCCGAGTGCCAAAGTTCTTTGGCCAAAAATTGCCAATTCCAGAACCCACGGAGGTGTCAGGAAAACAGTACAAAAGTACACTGGAGTGATGAAAATCACTGTGTACATAGTAGACAAACAAAACCTAACAGACAAAAAATCAACCGACGTTTCGAGCAGATAAACTGCTCTTCTTCAGGGACAGACGACAAAATATTAAATTAAACAACAAAAACTACATGGTGTAGTTTAAAACCAAATACAAGACAAAAACTGAAGGCAAGTGAAAGGTAGCAAACAAGACAAGCCCAGAGCAACCAGCAACTATAAGCATTGGAATTGTGTTAAGAGTAAATGATCAAAGATTATTTCTAAATCTTAATCTCTATAATAAATTTGTGTACATCCATATCAAAAGCGATGCACTTGTCGGCTGCTACATGTGTCTCATTTCACATAATAGCTAGGAATAAATACCAGACTCATCTCAAGTAGAGGTCACTTCAAATCATCCCCAGATCACATGGTTTAGGAATATGTTCTCTGTATTCCTAAATCAAGTGACTTCGGTATGATTTGAGGTGACCTCCACTTGAGATGAGTCTGGTATTTATTCCTAGCTATTATGTAAAATGAGACGCATATAGCAGCCGACAAGTGCATCGTTTTGATATGGATGTACATATATATGCATGGAGAATTTCAGGGCCAATTTACATTGCAAACACATACAAATTTTATGAAGCATCACTATTGCAAACAACATTTCCGTTGGGGAATATACCCAGCAAAATTATAGACTTGTTGTTCTTGAACCTGATTTTCACCTTCTTGCTGTATTCTAAAAAGAAACATTGCATACAATGTAGTAGTCGGAAGTTCAAGGAAACTTGTACTTATAGAAGGGGTGGCATATCCACACAATATTACGAAGCATTGTGGTATCCATCATTCCTTACATCAACATATAACAATTGAAGTGATAAGAAATATTATTTCACTCCAGAAATTCCAATCCAATTCAATTCTTCATTGTGCACAATTTAATTCATGCCCAAGCCAAACCATTTTTATTTCAAATTCAATACCAATACATTGCAATAAAAATTTATTTGAATGCAATTCAAATTTCATTGCATTCAATTAAACTTAAGGAAGTGGTGTTGTTTTTGTGCCCCACTTCATTTAGAATATTTGTCAGGCTATCCACATACTTTGATGGGCTAGCTTACCTGAATTCTCCAGTTTTGGTCTTTAGCGGCTCATGCGACTTGTTTTCCTGGTAGTCAATGGCTGCTAAGAGACATCTGGCTCTGTAGCCAGGGTACTGAAAGGAACCGTTTGGAGACATACCCCAATATTTTGTTGTTGAAAGATTCGAGTTCCCCTGTTGTCCTGTGCACACAGTTTAATTGTTTTTGCCCTCTGACATAAAATGATTTTCAGGTGTTTTCTAGTTACCGGTATGAAAAATAATATTTAGACCAGTCACTTTAGTTGGAACTATAATGTTCACTTGAGTCTTAGTCAATCTCTTCCGATGAGCTACTAGCAATGTAATCTTCAGCCACGACTCGAAGGATACCTGCCTTGTCAAACCCACGTTTGATTTTATCTGCATCATTTGCTACATCCATCGGGCACTGAGAGGCTTCAGCACACTCAACCTTAGATATGTTGCAAACCCTTGCGGCAGCTCATCACCATCCACCTCTGACATTGCATCTGCCAAGGTATCAGCATACCATTGGGTGAAACAGTCCGCAAGTTCCGCCTTAGATCTCCTCTGACATTGCATCTCCCAAGGTATCAGCATACCATTGGGTGAAGCAGTCCACAAGTTCCGCCTTAGATTTCCTCTGACATTGCATCTCCCAAAGTTTCAGCATACCATTGGGTGAAACAGTCCGCAAGTTCCGCCTTAGATTTCCTCTGACATTGCATCTGCCAAGGTTTCAGCATACCATTGGGTGAAACAGTCCGCAAGTTCCGCCTTAGATTTCCTCTGACATTGCATCTGCCAAGGTATCAGCATACCATTGGGTGAAACAGTTTGCAAGTTCCGCCTTAGATTTCCTCTGACATTGCATCTGCCAAGGTATCAACATACCATTGGGTGAAACATCTTGCAATTTGTCAAAAATCAATGCCTTTTTTGTATTTCTGATTATATTTCACCCAAACTATATGCCATTTTTTCTCTTGAGTAATAACAACAGATTCATCTTCAAAAAAGCCATCTCTTCTTGTGATATGCAATATGCTGTATTAAACTCATGAACTACGGCTAGCTCATAATCAATCTTCTCGTCTGCAATTTCTGCAGTGACTTCTAGTAAATGAGCCTGGCTCAAGTCCTAGTTGATTCGTTGTAATTGCGCTACCCATCATTTAAATATGCCACTGCATCATATGTTGCACATTCTATTATGGTAGCTTCTACATCATTTTCCTTTTGGCGACGGTCCCATATAATTTTATTCAAACACTCATTCGTGTTCTGAGTTATGAAGGCATTCCGATAGGAGTTCCTCATTGGCCAAATCCTTGAATACCGGTTTGATGAAGTCACAAATTGTGAAGGGCAATCCATGTCTGTGTTTAGAATTTTCTAGATCTGACTTGAATTTGCAGGAAGTGTCATCACCATCTGGACAGTTTTGATGCATCGAGTTCTGATCTGTTGAAGCTACATGATCCAAAACTGCCCAGACAGATGCTTCCATCACTGGTAAGTTGTTAGCATTGCTGCAAATGGCAAAGCCAACATAGTTTTGTAAGGTGTCAATTTTTTGTCTGTGAGTCTCCCAGCACCACTCAATCATTTCTTATCCGCCAGTGTTATGTGTTTATTTTTGTTTTTCATTAGACGCAATCTTGTGCCACATCTTTTTTGCACATGACCCACACTCCCAAGTTTTCGATTTGAACATCTGGGCCATACGGTTGTGTCTCACAAACCTTCCCTGTTCTCCCACACTTTGCAATGTTTACAAATATTTGTAAGAACTTGACATCCACAGTTCCACACACTTTCACAGGTGTCAACCGAAATGACAGTGACAACGCCATGGTGGCTGGCATGTCCACGGCGTTGCCATGATATGCTGTCTAATTGAACAGCACAAGATAGATCACCAACCTCTACATGTGAAGACAATCTCTGGATCTTAGTTGATGACGATTCTACTGAGTTAGCTGGATGCTTCCATGAAGGACATGAGGTTGACGCCATTGCTGCTGCATTTGGTGTAGTAGGTCTAGTAGAACTATTTTTTCAGTTTATTTTTTAGCTCTTGTGCTGCATTGTTCACACTTACCTCAAAACAGTTTTTCTCTCCCTATGAACATGCTTTATCACTTTTGCAATAGATTTGGTGGGTCATTGGTGTGTCAGTGTTGCATATCTGCTTTTAGCACATATTTTTTCTGTTCCAGTGCTTCAGGACTGTCAGATGGGACAATAATGTACTCTTTTTCTGCTGTTGCCCCGAGTGAGAATGGGCACCTCCACATCTAACACATCTAACATCACTCTTGCATGAACCAGCCATGTGACCCAATCTCTGACATTTGAAACATCTAACAACCTGCTCAACGTACGGCTTTACCTTGTACACTTCAAAACCTATCATCACCTCAGAAGGCAAGTATTTTCTAGAAAAAGTCAAACAGATCGCCTGAGAGTCAACCCATTTTCCATCCAATCTCCTCTTCAACCTTTTAACCCCTTTAACACTACTTGAACTACAGTTATCCAGAATTTCTTTTTCAGTGACCTCGACCGGAATTCCACCAATCACTCCTTTAGACTGTGTTTCACTTTTTGGATATTCAGCTGTTTTGCCCATTCACCTAGTGTTTGTGTTTGTTTTAATTTTGATGCTTGAGCCACTGTGAAGCAATGAACTGCCAAACCATTATTGACTTTGTTTACTCTCTGTACTGCTGTTGCCCAAACTGCATTGAATAAATCCTCGGGACTATCAGATGGAAGAAGAATGTGCTCTTTTACTGCTGTTGCCCAAGTGAGAATGGTCCCAAAAAAATGTGTGCTTGAATTCCCTCCCATATTCACAGGACCACTGTGTGAATATTTGGCCAACCTCTTTGTTGAAATTCTGTTCTGTAGTAGTAGTCCTTAAATTTGCCAATTGGGATAACATTCAAACTGCATTGAATAAATCCTCGGACTATCAGATGGAAGAAGAATTTGCCCTTTTTCAGCTGTTGCCCAAGTGAGAGTGGTTGTTCACAGGACTACTGTGAATATTTGGCCAACCTCATTGTTGGAATTCTGTTCTGAAGTAAAAGTCCTTAATTTTGCCAATTTGGCTAACATTCAAACTACATTGATTAATCCTCAGGACTATCAGAATGAAGAAGAATGTGCTCTTTTTCTACTGTTGCCCAAGTGAGAGTTGTTCCACAAAAATTGTGTGTTGCTGAATCCCCTCACATGTTCACAGGACCACTGTGAATATTTGGCCAAAACAGCGACCATGCAAAATACCTCTTGTTGTGATCTGATCTTTAAAATTTCTTAAATCTGAACATAATGTGATATTCACCATCCTCTGGCTTCAGTGTGACCTGCTTATTTTTGTTTGATATTACCACTTGATCGGTTAACAATGTTTCAGAAAATAGAAATAAATTGGGATATATTTTCCTTTCTGGTCCTTGCTTTTGATCTTGTTATCCGTTGTGATAATGATGGCTGCTCTTCTGATGTCTCAAGTGGTGGTCCTATAGTTATACTATCCACATCTTCATCTTAAAGGACCTGCTCCGACTGAACCTTTATGGTTCATCTTGCATACATGATTCAGTTTCCATTTTTCATATTCATCAGACGATGAGTCCGGGCGATGAGTCCCTGTTCTCCCACACTTAGCAATGTTTACCAATATTTGTAAGAACTTTGACATCCACACACTTTGCAGTGTCAACCGAAATGACGGTGACAACGCCTTGGTGGGTGGCATGTCCACGGCGTTGCCTTGATGTGCTGTCTAATTGAACAGCACAAGGTGGATCACCAACCTCTGCATGTGAAGAAAATCTCTGATAGTTGATGTCGATGCCACTGTGTTATTTAGCTGGACGCTTCCATGAAGGACGTATCCATGATACGGTTTGACTTAAACACCCATTTGAACATTTCATGGAACGCTGTCATTGAAAAGTACAGGGGTCAATGCACTTTCATACCGTGTACATTTCAATGGAGGGCTTCATGTAATTATAAAAAACGGTGCCACAGTCAAACGAAAAAAAGCTTAACGCCCAAATTTCTTGTGGATGTTCCACCAATGATTATCATTATAGTTATGTCAACAAATTTTTAACTGGAAGAGCGAATTCGAATATAATGCAAAGCGCCCTCATACCCTAATTTTGACATAAAATGGCCGTTTCCAAGAACACGGATGCTCCAAATCTCGTACAACTTTCAAAAATTGATTCTTTGGCACCAATACCATATAAAACAACCCCCAATATCAATACAACAAGGCATAGAATAACATTTTTGATGCAAAATGACATTTTCAGACCCCCCCTGTCCGAATAAGTTTTTGGCGGCACCTTCTCATTTTTGGCCGATTTCATTAAAAAGGTTTCAAAATGCTGCATCAAATAAGCCTGAGCCCTAAGGAATTTGACACATCATGGTTGTATAACCCAGTACTACTAGTAGTAGAACTATTTCTCAGTTTATCTTTTAGCTCTTGTGCTGCATTGTTTACACTTACCTTAAATACAGCTTTGCTTGCTCAATGAACATGCTTTATCACCTATGCGATAGATTTGGCGGGTCATTGGTGCGTCAGTTTCAGTGTTGCATATCTGCTTTTAGCACATAATTTTTCTGTTCCAATGCCTTGGGACTTCAGGACTGTCAGATGGAAGAATAATGTACTCTTTTTCTGCTGTTGCCCAAGTGAGAATGGTTAAAAAACTGTGTTGCTGAATTCCCTCAGGACCATGTTCACAGTACCACTGTGTGAATATTTGGCCAACCTCTTTGTTGAAATTCTGTTCTGTAGTAGTAGTCCTTAAATTTGCCAATTGGGCTAACATTCAAACTGTATTGAATAAATCCTCGGACTATCAGATGGAAGAAGAATGTAGTCTTTTACTGCTGTTGCCTAAGTGAGAGTGGTTGTTCACAGGACCACTGTGTGAATATTTGGCCAACCTCTTTGTTGAAATTCTGTTCTGTAGTAGTAGTCCTTAATTTTGCCAATTGGGCTAACATTCAAACTGCATTGAATAAATCCTCGGACTATCAGATGGAAGAAGAATGTGCTCTTTTTCTGCTGTTGCCCAAGTGAGAATGGTTCCAAAAAATTGTGTGCTTGCTGAATTCCCTCCCATGTTCACAGGACCACTGTGTGAATATTTGGCCAACCTCTTTGTTGAAATTCTGTTCTGTAGTAGTAGTCCTTAATTTTGCCAATTGGGCTAACATTCAAACTGCATTGAATAAATCCTTGCCAAGTACATGAGATATTGAATCATATTTCACCAAAGGCTGGAGACATGATAGGGCTTTGTATCAATTGTGGAAAGAGTCAAAGTTACATACTCTGCAAATAGCTCACATGCCCATGTTGTAGCTAAGTCTTTCTTTGTGGTAGTGTAACTTGACATGAAGAATGGAATATGCAGCTCCTTTAGGGCCTACTTGTACCATGTCTAGTTCCATAGCACATTACCACCATCAACATAATTGATGGTTTGAAATGAACTGTATAATTTACCTTCATGCACTCCACTATGTGATACACATGATAAATACACTATAAAAATGGTGTGTCACATACACCTTATAAATTCTTTCTACCTTTCTCAGTGTGCATACATAGAACTGAAACCAACTCACTCATGATTGGTTAGTATTTTTATCAAGTAGCAAACTCATATGTTCATGTTGCATCTTGAAATATGATCAGTCATTAAGAAAATTGCCAGGAATATGACAGCTTGGAAAATGGTCGTCATGAAATTTGAAAATCTGGATGGTAGTTTGAATGCAAATCTGTTTTGTTTACACACGTTTGCTGACGGTAACAACATACCAAATACGACTTGATTTTTGATTAAAGGACTTGATTGCGTTGGCCATATGCACAGGTTTGCCCGCAGTCGTGCAACGTGAATCGCACACATGATCACAGTATTCATGCATTCCATATCTTGCGCCAATTTACTTCAACTGTCTTGAGTTGAAACTCGCACTGAAATGACAAACCATGAACTTATAATCAATGACTTCCGGTTCACTTCTGTGTTTACAATCAAACTCTGATGGCTACTTAGTCATAGCCATTGAAAATTTAAGTGTTATGAGATTTCACGCACTGTTTTCATGAACTTTTCAGGTGACATTTTTTATATTGCAGTCAAAAACATGTAAAATTGAGCCCTTTGTTCAGAGAGAGGGCGTTAGTTTGAGGGTTATTTTCATCACAAAAACTGCTGGGGACGTTTATTTGAAGGGGAGCGACTATTCGAGGAAACCCTGGTATGTACATTAGCCTAAAATTAGGTGGTAGTTATGACAACTTATTAAAAGCAAGTGTTTGTAATATATTTATTGATTTTTTAAAACATAATCATATCGAGGGTGCAAGAAAGGCCTATCTGCAATAGTTGCCAGGTGTCATATGTGTACAATATAGAATTGAAGACGGAATTAAAAAGACTAGTTTGCGTATGACGTCCTGTCAACCAGACCAAAAATGTCGTACTGCGCAAGTCAGCAACCAATCACACTGCGCCTTTGCCCTGACGTCAGATGTGAACTTAGTCCTTAAAATTCAGTCTTCAATTACAGAATTCAAAAATGGTCAAATTATCTAGTTATTGCAGATAGGCCTTGCACTAAACCCTCGATGTATAGCCCAATCACCGTTTCTGCCATGGTGTGGGCGGACCAAAGGTTGGGTTTTTAAGCTATCACTACAGTAAAAATTTTTAATTGAATGAACACA
The DNA here is from genome assembly GCF_039555335.1 of Amphiura filiformis. Taxonomy (NCBI): domain Eukaryota; kingdom Metazoa; phylum Echinodermata; class Ophiuroidea; order Amphilepidida; family Amphiuridae; genus Amphiura; species Amphiura filiformis. The sequence continues at coordinate 43,600,702 of NC_092633.1, read as the reverse complement.
GCCTGACATAGCGTGATGATTTTTAGCGTACACAGCGTGTAAAACTATACATGCATAACGAGGAAGTGAATCTTTTGTTGACGAAATTCTTTGCGAGAACGCATTCTTGGATTCTCGCCAAATTTCTGATCCTGGTATCTCTCTATGGCATACGAGGGGGTATCCAAAAGTTTTTGACATCACCCAGAAGTGAAAGAGCTATACCGATGAAATTTTGTCAGTGTAATCACTGGTCCTTATGTATATTATGGTCCAAAAATGGTCTCATAAATTTTCTGAGCATTGTAGGCCTAACCCTTCAAATGCAGGAACTTAATCATGCTGCGTGCCTCAATTTTCACCATCTTGCAGGTTATGCGCATACTGTCCATCTAGCACCACCTGTAAAAATAGTAAACATACTTATGAGACAATTTTTGACCATAATGTACATAAGGACCAGTGATTACACTGACAAAATTTCATCGGTATAGCTCTTTCACTTCTGGGTGATGTCAAAAACTTTTGGATACCCCCTCGTATTTGTCCCATATTTTACTTGTTGCCTGAATACATACATGATACAAATGAGGTGTCTATGACCCTGTTCACATTAGAAAATGTTCTTCTTTCGACAAACCTCGAACGAAGCTTAAAAATCCTAATGTGTACGCACTTTTCTAAAAAGGTTGTTTCGGCGAAGGAATACTTCGTTCGGCGAAGCTAATTTTGTAATGTGTACGCTTCGCTTCGTTTGACGAAGGAAAGTGATCATGTGACAAGTGACCTTCATCGGCTTAAATAATAGCCGGGCGTTAATAGCTTCGTTCGAGCTTCGTTAATTTTCATGAAATGTGTACAGTGCATGTCTTTGTTCGATCTTTGTTCAAGGTAATGTGTACGCATGCTTAATTAGTTAATCAAGATTAACTTATCTTCGTCGAATGAAGAAATCTTGTAATGTGAACAGGGTCTTTGAGGTATCTGTGTCTTAAAGTGCAAAGCAACCAATTTCATGTTGTAAAACGAAAAGAAAACAAAAATATTGATTTGGTCTACAGATTACAGATATTTCTGACCAAAGAAGACATTGTTAATTTGTACAATATTTTTGCTATATGCTTGTAAATTATGTAATAATTATTACTAACAAACTACCTCATACTCGTTATAACTTTATGTGCTGTATAATCATGTAGAATCAACAAAAACACCAGCAGAGTTTTTACCTAGTTACCCATCGATATGACATCTAGCAGGCTAGATCTCTTCAGCTTAACATCCTGCTCAAGTAAGTTTTTTTCTCCACCTTTTTTTTTTGATGAAGTGATCAAATTACCGTTTTGTGTTTAAAATGAAGGTATAGAAATCAGACTTGTCATAATGGGTTAATACACCCCCTATGGAAGACATGACTTAATCTCCTGCACAGGGCGTATAGATTTCACCCATAGACCCATTTGAAATTCCCACATCCTGTGTGGGAGATTAAGGTCATGCCTTCCATAGGGGTGGATGGATTTCAACTGGAATAGCCAAATGCTCTTATGCCTTGGTTGCATGACATTGTCTCCAGGTGATTGGGCAGACAATGGTGTTTTCACATGAATTCAAGAACTCTACTTTCTTTGAATTGTTTGATGCTAGCATTAGCAATGCCTTTACTGTTGTCAGAAAAGCTACTCTCATGTGTGTGTTGGCCATATAATCCTCAAAAGAATAAGTACATGTAGTTAGGCTGTGCTCATGTATGGAAAACGTAGCCATCAATGCAAATACATCAGAGATGCCAATCTTCCGATTTAAATCGGAATTCCGATTTTTTTGTATTTTTCCAAAAAAAATCAGATTTTCTAAAAAAAAAAAAAAAAAAAAAATTTTTTTTTTCAATTTTCAAAAAAATTGTTGGCCAAAAAAGCAAGTTATAGACCCTAAATTACTTGTTATTCAAGGTTGGAAACCATAGAAATACTGCTATTTCAAAAAAAAGAAATTGCCAATTTTATTTTACAAAGTTGGATAAAGTTGTACATTTTGATTACTTTTGCTTCTATTGAACAGTCAGGAACACATTGAATTAATATACATTGCTAGCTGTTCAGTAGAAGTAAAAGTAATTAAAATGTACAACTTTATCAACTTTGTAAAATAAAATTAACAATTTTTTTTTTTTGAAGTAGCAGTATTTCTATGGTTTCAACGATTAAATAACAAGTAATTTAGAACATATAACTTTCTTTTTTAACCAAAATATTTTTTTTGAAAATTTAACAAAAAAAAATAGGGGGGGTCAAACATTTGATGAATCATCGTTTTTATATTACGCATTATATATATCCATTTCAGCCATGTCGGCCATGTTATTAGGCCAAAAAATACTTTGGAAAATGGTCTCTCATGTACAAAAGTATAGGAAACTGAACATTTAAAACCACTTTTTTGGGATGAAGGAAGCATTTTTTTCAAAAAAGTCTAAAACTGGTTTTTATGTTAAAAATGGCCTTTTGGGGTGCTAATTCTGCTAAAATTGCCTGGGCTTAGGTACCTAATTTGCATAATTTATGGTATAATTTTGAGAAAACAAGCCTTGAAGAATATTACATGTATAATAGATAGTCTTCAATACTGCTATCTAGGCTTGTTTTCTCAAAATAACCTTATTTTTTAATCCATTTGAATGTAATTTTACCCTCAGAAATGGTGTCAAAATGTGTAGAAACCCTCTGGCTTTGGGGGGCTTCGCCCCCTCAACCCCCCACCAGGGCTTTGCCCCTGGACCCCACCAGGGGCCCTTAAGAACCTTAAGCGGGCCCCTGGACCCCCGGCCGTGGGGGCGACACTTCGGTCGCTTCGCTCCCTACGTTCGCAATTTTCAGATTTTTTTTCATAACCCATTGGCATCTCTGATACATCTCTGGGGGAATATATCCCAGTCTGAAGATGATCTCTGCACTGTATCTCCTAATCCACATGGAACTTTCCAAGGTTCAAAATCCCGGAATGGAATAAACTGGGATCGTTGGAAAATATTTTTTTTCTTTTTTTTTTTTTTTTTTTTTTTCGCTTTTGGAGTGGCCCTATTGTCTTATCTTTCTGCTTCACATATATCAACATCAGCCATATTGTCCATGTAATAAAGCCAAAAAACTTTTTTTAAGAGTGACTCTTGTACATAAAAGCATAGGAAACTGAAAACTTTAAAGCATGTTTTCTGGAAGAAGGAAGCACTTTTTATTAAAAGTGTATCACAAGCCAGGAGCTTTGAACTGTTCTTCTTACCCTCTGAAATGGCCTTTACTGTGGTGCTAAATGTGCAGAAACCATCTGGCTTCGGGGGGCTTCTCCCCCTCGACCCCTACCGGGCCCTTAAGCGGGCCCCGGACACCCGGCGGGTTGCTGAGAGCTTAAGCTAAGCTGCTGTGAGCTACGCTTCATAAGTTCAGGATTTTTTGGGTCAGCCTGTGACATCTCTGAAATATGCAAGTTGATGCGTACATATAGGTAGGTAGATTCTCACATGTAAATCCTACTACTTGACATTGACGTCTCCCTCCTATAATATGCGACCATCCACCACAACTGAGCCCGGATGTCTCCAGTGCTACTATTGAGATATACTCCATTGAACTTAACAATAAACAATAGGAAACAAAGGATTTATTGACTGTTTTATTGATTTTTCACTACTTAAATGTCAAGTACTATAGACATGATATACATCATTTTAAAGCTAATTTGAAGCAGAATATTTTGGTTTAATATCTCAAAAATGATGATTGGCGATTTCAGGGCTCAGTTGTGCTGGATGGTCGCATATGGTTTCTCTCCAGTAGCCATCTTGGATGCAGTCAGCATCTTCATCAAGTTGTCCATCTTTGTTATATGGATGAACGTTTCATCGGTACGTTTTGGTGAATTAGTACCAAACGTTTCATCTAAAAATAACCATGTGATGTTTATACATCAATTTGTATTTTTAAAAACCTGAAAAATGGCTAAGTTTATCACAGATTTGCTAGTTGCTCTTCATAAAGCGAATTCCGTGGTGATATGTGTGGAAATTGTCCCCCGTTGAATTCCGTGAGAAGCTTCCAACTGGTTGAACTGAACAGTGTCGGAAGTGAAAGGTTTAGGGTCAAAGATGGTATCGAAGGCCTTCATTATCTCCGTATCCTGAAAGCGGGCATTAAGATTGTCTATTAGTTTGTCCAAGAAAGGCCCCTGTACAGTGTCTCTGAAAGTTGAAACTTCATCTTCTAGAGTGTCTTTCTTCCAAAGTCACTAGACAATGTACGTAACATTGTCATGATTCTTTTCACGGACCCTCTCTCAGGCAACTCATTGTCTTTTTGAGCTCCTGCTTGATTTGCAGCTAAGTTGAGTTTGTGGGCAGCATAATGCTTTCTCTGGCAGACTAAATTGCATAGAAATTGTATCCTGAAAATCATTGATGCAGGGTTTTGTAAAGAGTATGGAATTTGATTTTTGAGAATGCGAAAACACTTGACACACTGTATTGCACGCTTCTTCTGGTGCGACGAATTTCTTTGACATTTAGTCTCTATCCTTTTCCATTGTTCCATTTTCTAGTGGATGGCGGTGCAATGAGTGTTGCATTCTTTTTCAAAAGAACAGCCTCTATGTGAAAACCCCTATCTGCCATAACTGTGTCTCCTTCCTCAATTTGGTCAATTAATCCACTTTGTTCAGTCAAGTATCTATCAGAAGTAAGTTAAATTTGGTACCATGTTTTGCTATGTACAGTTTAAAAAATTTTTAGTGTCACTTATAATGGAAATTTCCCAACCTTAAATAAAGTTTTTAAGTTAAAGTTGGGTTCCTTAACTGCATGTACAAATACTGCTTGATAAGTTCCACAGAAATTGGGAGTTATTTTGTAGCATTGGTGGTTCTAGCAATTTGTGTTCTGTTAACACGGAAATCTTATCGGGATGACCTGAAATACCGTCATCGATGTAAAGAATTGTATTATGACCCATAGAATGCCATGGTCCATCTAAATACCAGAGGTCTAAGCATTTTGGTAAAACAATGGCTTGCTATATTGAGTCTGAACAGAAGTGCTGAAAAAGTGAAAAAACGCACCAAATTACCAAATTTCCAGATGAAACCTAAATACTTTTGATGTGGTTAAAAAATGTCAATATGATGATAACCAGATTCTAGGTCGAAAGAAAAGAAGAATTCTGTGAAAATATACTAGCTAATGTACTGAGACCTTTGTACTTGAACTTTGTAACATGATGGAAATTGATTAACATGACGTAAGTCCAACACTGGACGCAATATTTTACCTTCTGAAACCGTTAATGGATTAACGACATGAGGTTAGTGAATTATGCTCTTTTATACTGCTTGTAACCAATAATTTCTCGACATATAATTTCTCGATAACTTCACAAACAAACTGGACCTGTTATTTTTCAAAAATGCTTTGGGAGGCAAATTTTTAAAAGGTATAACATATCCGTGATTGAGAATGTCCTTGACGAAAACTGGTGGATCAAAATTATCAAACCAATATTGTTTGCAACGATTCAAACGCCCTACTACTTCTACAAATTCTGAGGATTCAAATTCAAATTGTTTCTCATGAATGTAACAATCATCAATAACTGTCTTTTTAACTTTGGTTCCTCCACTAATAGCTCCTCCTGCTCTCTGAGGGCACTGAAACTGGAAGTGGCCGAGTTGACCACAGGACCAACATGTTTGGTAGTTGGTGGTACGGGTATTTGGATGCTGGTATTGAGGCTTGGTGGAGAACTATTGCAATGGACTTCCAGCTCTGGAGGCACGAAAGCCAGCTCATCAGACAGCAATTAACTGTGTCTCAATCATGACTTTCGGTGATCTTTTGGCGTTTATCGGTGAGTTCAGTGCCTTCTGCAAGTAGCTCCTTTGCTTTTTTAATCTTCCCACGGTCAATTGTGTTGGACGCTTCTATCTTCTCCTTGACTTCCTCGTTGTCATCAAACTGCTGTTGACATTCTTTTTTCTTAAAAGTTTAGGTGTAGATTTAGCTCTCTTAAACGCCAAACTTAGCTGCACAACGGATTCCTCTACCAACTGCCTTTTCAAAGAGTCAAACTTGGCGTCTATTGTATGGTATGGTATGACTGTGATCCTTAATGCAAACTGGTTAACGACATTCACCGTGTTCCATCTCTTGTTTGGCAATTGCAGTTTCATGTTCTAAAGGTGATGTATGGGAAACACTATGCCCTTAAAACCATTGAGCAAGCCTATGGGTTGTGAAGAGCCAGATAAATGCCCGAGGGTCCACTAGAACCAAGGTATACAATTTCCTGCATAATTGAAATTATTTTCTTGTGATGCATTGGGGTCAACTTTAACCAGCTCATCTCCTTCTGGATCATCAGAGATTGATTCCAGTTGTCAATGAGATGCAGTGGAACAAAGATGGCAATACAAATGCATCTGCTGCCTTTGTGGTTACATGTAGGTGTTCTGCTTTTGGTGGCCATGGAATGCGTGCATTATATTACATTTTTAGCTACATGTTTCTCTTGCAATTTTTTCTTTGTCTTTGTCTTTCTTGGAAGATAACACATGCTGTGCTCCGTGCAACGTTGAATAGATTTCCAGTAGACCTGTAAGACTGGTTCAATGTCAATGCTACACATTTGTTGATGGGAATTGGCTTCCTCCAATCGGAATTTTGCTTCCTGAGGACAGGGTTAAGCTGGTTACATGTATGTTAATCAAAGCATGCCTTACTCATGTAGAAATTCCATTTCCTATAGGTTGGATTCAATACCGTATATCCTCCCATCAGTTAAGACTCCTTATGCTGGATCCATATTTGCCTGTTACGATGTTGTCCTTCCTGGAAGCCGGCAGTAGCCATCAGCAACATAGCAGCTCGCTGCATCTTTTTTTGCTCTGATCCACCAATACACATCTTCCCATAATTTGCAAAGCAGTTTTGCATATTAAAAAATGCAATTGCATCATTTGTAGTCTTGGAATCCTTTTCATTTGTTATTCAGCCTTTGTCATTGACTTCCTTTTTTGTCTTTGTCGTTTTGCATCCTTTTCATGAGCCACTTGTTCTTCAGCCTTCGGATATCTGTGACAATATACACAGTCAAAGTTAGACATTCATTCACTGTACTCTCTAGCTATATACATTTGTAGCAATTTCTTCAGCTTTCTTTGCCAGTTGCTTTTCATTTAGGTCCTGGTAGGTGACATCAAACAAACTGGTGAGTGGATCTGGCACACGAACACCTGCTTCATCCTCCTCCGATGCCGAGTCTGTTTTGATCCGTGTCGGAGCCGCTCTCTCTCTCTCACGCAGGGTAAACACGGCAGCCCCATCTGTAGATTCTTTCAACTCATTGAAATCAGCTTGAGTTATTTTCTGCCCCTGGTTGACCTCTTCTGACCTGCGCGTCTTTGGTGGTAGATCCGGGTTATTAGTCTTCGGTCTTGAGAAATTAATCTCTGCAAGATGTTTAACAGTTACCTGCAAACAAGAAATAAAAAAAAATTAAATGCAAGTACACTGTCAGTTACCCAAAAGACAAGGCGGCTATGGAACCACTCGTGCCAGTGCTGCCCGCATTCGCGATCACGTTTTTGTTGCATGGTTAGTAAATACAGTATGACAGGATTAATGAAGCCCTTTTTTGGAATTTTGTTTCAAATTCTTTTAAATTTGAACTATGATGCAAAATAACCTGACTCGCTGACCCATGGACCCGACCCATGGACTCGCTGGTCCCAGTATCCATGCACTAAGCGACATGGTTGACTCATTCTTCTTTCACCAGTTTATGTTCATCTCCATATAATGTTCAGTTGCACTAAATGGTCAAATGTTTTGGTATCACCGTCAGATAACTGTACACCGTAAGCGATTCTTTAATATAGATCTATCCCACAAGATCTCACTTGCTGCTTGTTCCATTCCTCCTGAGGATCCTCCATAATTTATTATGCACTCATGTTTGTGTCCCTACATGTACCATATGTTTTAAGTTCATCGGATTCCGGCTTTAGTTGATTTTTAGAACAAGTAATACAGTACTTGCTCATGACAAGATGATCAATTACTAATCTTGTGTGAAGTTCAATGACATGCGCAATTCTGTACTTTGATTTGTACCCATGTGGCGTCCATGTGCCGTCGAAACTTACAGCAACGTCAATAATTCCTTCAGGTCCAAACTGGGATCCAAGTTCAGGTGTGTGTTTTGAACAATATTCACCGCTTCCTGCAACTTTGCTGCGCCCGCATCAATTGTTACTTTACTAACATTTTTGAACACTTAATATATGCATGCTCACTCACTGCATAGAAAATGTTCTGTACCCAGCTCCCTTTGTATTGAATGTAGCTGTGGACCTCGAAAAACTTCTCCATCGGTTAAAAATCTGCACCTTTGACTCATACATACAAACAAAATTGACTAAATATGCTTCAAAATCAATTCTTTCAGATTTATCATTTGTCTGTTTTGTTTGGTATCCTTGAAATCCTTGTAACATGCAATATTGTACTTCATTAGCTACACTAGTTAGCCCCACCTAATTGCATAATGAATCTGGTGTGTTGTTAATTGCAGCCTGTTTTTTATCAGAAAACTTTTCAGATAATTTATACAATAATAGTGAAAACATGTCCACAAATGGCTTTAATTTGGCCTTCATTTCACCAATTAGTTTTCAAAACTAAAATTTTACACAATTTCAAAAACAATTTTTATTTCAAAATAATTCTTGGTTCCTTGTCAGTTAGAGCAAGAAACCTTTTTCAGTTTTCAGTGTGATTTGATGTTGTCTTACAGGTGCATCGTAAGTTTAAATAAACATTTTCTGGTAAAGTGATTTTCTGCAAATTGTTCAAATCTGTTCACATGAAATTGAATTTAACAAATCTAATAAATTGCTGATTTTCGCAAATTGGTAAGGCTAAAAACTAATACAGTGTACATGCACAATTTATTTTGGGGTGGTGCGGATTTTGAAAACGGGGAAAGGTGAACCATTTCCCCCCAGCCTGATTGGTGAACAAAAGCCAGCTGCTGGTGGCCCATCCAACCCGGTAGTGAATCTTAAGATATGTTTTAATTTGATAACTTCACCTTGCGGATTGCCATCTCTCCTTTGGGTTTCATCTGTAAAACAGAAAATAACGACCATCATAATTATTGATCAGCATAAGTAAGACATTTGGTCGTTTGCTGCTCTCCTGCCACATAGCGTGTCGTGAAGATCATCATAAACAAATTTGCATTGGCCTACTTAATATTTATCGATAGGATCATAGGTCTAGTACAAACTAGTAATTCGTTTAATTAAAAAGGCTAAAAAGCTCAAATTATTGGCCTACCTGTACTGATTGTTACAGACACCTTGCAGAATGATGGAATGGAATGGCTTTCTGATGTGGTACTCAGTGCCATAGTCTTTTTCAGGTGCTAATATTGGTATATATATATGTGTGTCATCAATGGCTCCTGCACACTGAACCATCCCATATTTTCTTTGAAACCCATTGATGATTGTTTGCAGTCGTGCACGCGATGATCTTCTTATACATTGTGGCAGTAGACCATCCACAATCGCTTCACAAGTTTCATGAAATATACTCAACATGGTATTCTTTGCCACACAAAACTGTTTACTGGTCGCGACCAGATCGGAATTTCTGGCGAGCCGCCAAATTGTAATTGCAACGCTCGAAAGTGATGGGTGTAATTCCTGTCCGAGTCTGCTGATCACTTCCATCTTGGCTGCTTCATTTGTGGTAGTGTTCTTCTGTTCTAATTCAACTTGATATGGAAATTCCAATGTTGGATTTAACAGCATGAAGTATATCATACCTAGTGCCCAAATATCACAGCACTAACCCACTGGTATTGCTTGGTCAGTCGTGGTCGTAATTGGTCTACAATCAGATTGAATGTTGCTCTCCGCATCCAAAAAGACTTCATGAATCGTTTGTCATTATAGTGAGGTACTTCATTGTCCCAAAATTTAGTATCACAAAATGAGCACCATATTCAGTTCTCACAACGTGAAATTCCTCTGCAAACGCTGCTCCAGTTATAAATGCAAACAATGCTTGTCGAGCCTGCATGATGTGGACAAGAACAAATTTTCCATTAGCAGACGTCTTCGTCGTAGCATTAATCGCATGAAAATTAAATCCAGAGCAACAATTTGTGACTCCACTGGCATCGGATTTTTAAAGTGAAAACTCCACAAAACCCTGATTGACCCTTGACCATTGTTAACGCAATGCCTGTGATCGATGCTGATAGCATAATTAGCATATATGCGTATGACCGTAATTAACCATTATCCGACTACAGTACACTGCTGTGTGACCATACGTTGTACATTGCCCCTTTCTCCATGCTCCTCCTTGCCCTCCTAACCCATTTCCCATTCACTTCATTACAGTTTATTCAAATGAGACTGTTCAGTGCATCATCTATTAAAATACAGCTGGGTATTTCACAGCCATATCCTCCCAGGATTTGTGATCAAGAAGGGGCAGTCTCTTAAGCAATGGTGAAAATAAGAAATGATGAACCAGGGGCTCCTTTTTACACAAAATGGCCCCTGGTACACTTCATTCAACATGGAACCAGGGGCCACTTCTAATCAACAAGGGGCCAATATTTGTTCTGGATAAGTTCATCATGCATTATTGGCTATAGAATTTAATTTTTGCGTGTAGTGACCAGGGGCCAGTTTCTGAAGAAAAGTGTCCCCTGGTCAGCTTAAATTTAGATGGAACCAGGGGCCATTTCAGGGTTTCTGGGGGCTAAACGGCTCCCGTCTCCCACTTATTTTCACCCTTGCTCTTAAGTTGACAAATGCCCTGCAGCCTTTTGCAGTTCTTCTTGGCACTGACCGTGTTGAGACCATCCCTCACCTTAGCCCACATTACTTTAATTTTGTCTTCTTCACTCAGTCCATGCATATGTTTGAAGCTAGTTTGTTCAATATTTGGTCTTGTAGTGAAGACTTTCTCTGCCTCATCTCCATAGCAGGCCTTCCCCATCTCGCCACCATGAAATGTGTATTGAGTTTGTTCCAATGAGACGGTTCATTTCCTCATCTGTTTTCCACAGCTGGAAATTTCAGCCTTTTGCACTCCTTGACACTGACCGTGTTGAGACCATCCCTCACCTTACTTAGCCCACATTACTTTAATTTTGTCTTCTTCACTCAGTCCATGCATATGTTTGAAGCTAGTTTGTCCAATATTTGGTCTTGTAGTGAAGACTTTCTCTGCCTCTGCATAGCAGGCCTTCCCCATCTCGGACACCATGAAATGTGTATTGAGTTTGTTCCAATGAGACTGTTCATTTCCTCATCTGTTTTCCACAGCTGGAAATTTCACAGCCTTTTGCACTCCTTGACACTGACCGTGTTGAGACCATCCCTCACCTTAGCCCACATTACTTTAATTTTGTCTTCTTCACTCAGTCCATGCATATGCTTGAAACTAGTTTGTCCAATATTTGGTCTTGTAGTGAAGACTTTCTCTGCCTCGTCTGCATAGCAGGCCTTCCCCATCTCGGCCACCATCAAATGTGTATTGAGTTTGTTCCAATGAGACTGTTCATTTCCTCATCTGTTTTCCACAGCTGGAAATTTCACAGCCTTTTGCACTCCTTGACACTGACCGTGTTGAGACCATCCCTCACCTTAGCCCTCATTACTTTAATTTTGTCTTCTTCACTCAGTCCATGCATATGCTTGAAGCTAGTTTGTCCAATATTTGGTCTTGTAGTGAAGACTTTCTCTGCCTCATCTGCATAGCAGGCCTTCCCCATCTCGGCCACCATGAAATGTGTATTGAGTTTGTTCCAATGAGACGGTTCATTTCCTCATCTGTTTTCCACAGCTGGAAATTTCACAGCCTTTTGCACTCCTTGACACTGACCGTGTTGAGACCATCCCTCACCTTAGCCCTCATTACTTTAATTTTGTCTTCTTCACTCAGTCCATGCATATGCTTGAAGCTAGTTTGTCCAATATTTGGTCTTGTAGTGAAGACTTTCTCTGCCTCATCTGCATAGCAGGCCTTCCCCATCTCGGCCACCATCAAATGTGTATTGAGTTTGTTCCAATGAGACTGTTCATTTCCTCATCTGTTTTCCACAGCTGGAAATTTCACAGCCTTTTGCACTCCTTGACACTGACCGTGTTGAGACCATCCCTCACCTTAGCCCACATTACTTTAATTTTGTCTTCTTCACTCAGTCCATGCATATGCTTGAAGCTAGTTTGTCCAATATTTGGTCTTGTAGTGAAGACTTTCTCTGCCTCTGCATAGCAGGCCTTACCCATCTCGGCCACCATGAAATGTGTATTGAGTTTGTTCCAATGAGACTGTTCATTTCCTCATCTGTTTTCCACAGCTGGAAATTTCACAGCCTTGTGCACTCCTTGACACTGACCGTGTTGAGACCATCCCTCACCTTAGCCCACATTACTTTAATTTTGTCTTCTTCATTCAGTCCATGCATATGCTTGAAGCTAGTTTGTCCAATATTTGGTCTTGTAGTGAAGACTTTCTCTGCCTTTGCATAGCAGGCCTTCACCATCTCGGCCACCATGAAATGTGTATTGAGTGAGAGCCAATCGTGTGTTTTCATCATCCCCTCCTATTTCTTTATTTTGTGAGGTGCTGGAATTGTTTATCAAAAAAGTGTTTTCAAAAATTCCCTGAGCCAGTTCGTCCATAAGCCAATACAGTTGAATTGAAACCTTTACCACACAAAGATTTGTGGCCACCTTTTTGCCATGTTCCATCATAAGATACAGTAATGTCTGTAATGACCCACCTTCATCGCATGTACGAGGGGGTATCAAAAAGTTTTAGAAATCGCCAAGAAGTGAAAGAGCTATATCAATGAAATTTTGTCAGTGCAATCACTGGTCCTTATGTACATTATGGTCCAAAAATGGTCTCATAGGTATGTTTAATTTTTTTTACAGGTGGCACTAGATGCCAATAACCTGCTGCCCAGTTACTGCGCATAAACTGCAAGATTGAGAAAATTGAGGCAAGCAGCATTATTAAGATCCTGCTTTTAAAGGGTTGCAGTGCCTAGAAAATTGATGATGAAATGAAAGTTATCTTCGGTGGTGATTGTGATATGTCACTGTCACTTTTTGGAAGAGGAATTTTTATTTCATCACAGATTTTCTGGGCACTGTAACCCTTAAATTGGAACTTAATCATGCTGCATGCCTCAATTTTCTCCATTTTGCTGGTTATGCGGTTACATAGGCAGGTAGTGACATCTAGCTCCTGTAAAAAAAAGTAAACATACTTATGAGACCATTTTTGCACCATAGTGTACATAAGGACCAGTGATTACACTGACCAAATTTCATTGATATAGCTCTTTCACTTCTGGGCGATTTTTGATACCCCCTCGTATACAGAACCAACAGGGTTGAATTTGCCAGTAGCCTCTCTTAGTTCATAATTGAATAGAGTGAAGAATAAAACCAGAAATAAAAATCAGTTCATGCCGATTTTAATAACTAGAAACTTATACAAAAAATAATTTTTCTCTTAACAGCTTCCAACAACTGTGAGGTCTACCTCAATTTTTAGTGTACAGCTTTGTATCTCAGCCTTTCTCCCAGTGCTTCAACTTGCAACTGTGCCATCCAAGTACTTGTGGGTTTATCAGTAGTTATGGTCAAGACAATCTCGGCACTCTCTCCTTTGAAATCTACTTTAACTTTCATTCATTTTGCAAAGGCAGAAATTGAACTGTCATTTATGTGCTTGATTAAAGTGGAGATCCACTGCAGTAACTCTGTTGAAAACACATGTGTAGTAAGGTTCCTTGGTCAGAATCCACACTGTATGGTGATTTTTCCTATTTTGTGGTGGTTTTCATGTGGACCAATGATTGGGATGTGGCAACCGTCAACACACATTGGGAAGCCCATCTTTCTCCAAAAAACTCCCATTGTTTTTTTCTGATGTCTGTCCTAACGGCATACAAATGTACGTCCGCATCAATGTTGAAACAATTGCCTCGCATGTTTCTTGGAAGATGACACATGCTGTGCTCCGTGCAACGTTGAATAGATTTCCAATAGACCTGTAAGACTGGTTCAATGTCAATGCTACATGTTTGTTGATGGTAATTGGCTTCCTCCAATCGGAATTTTGCTTCTGAGGACAGGGTTAAGCTGGTTACATGTATGTTAATCAAAACATGCCTAACACATGTAGAAATTCCATTTCCTATAGGTTTGATTCAATTCACTGTCGTAGTGCACGTTAGTAACCATTGGTTACTGCTCCAAGCCTGGGCTCATACACCTGTTCCGATTTTTGATATGCCATAGGCTTTGTGTTGTGATCATTTCGATCAGTGGTTCGTAACAAAGAAAGCGTGATCCAGTTGACCTGGTAACGGCCATATTGTAACGTGCACTACGACAGTGAATACCGTATATCCTCCCATCAGTTAAGACTCCTGATGCTGGATGTTCTTCTCTTGCCATTTCAATGTGTCTTCTTTCATCTGCTTCTTTAGACTAAAACTTTAGCTGCATGACCTCTTTGTTCTTCTGTTTTATGTATTGAGACTTTGTCAGCAGTCCTCCACCTCATCTGTGTAGATACTGCACAACGCTCCCAGGTGGAACAAGACGAGCAGAAATGCAATCAGAACAGTTTTGTCTCCGTAAAATATATCCTAAATTAATGTAGGTTATTTTTCATTTACTTCCTATTCTGTAGCTGGCAAAGTCTATCTAAAATGTAGCAAGTAAACCTTGTAAATCCACCTTGTTTTGCCCCACCTTCATCTCGGGTTCAAAACTTTCATAAACTAACACCACTTTGGGCAACACATGTTTCTTGAATGAAGAGTACCGAACAGCGTACATTATATTCTCTCAACACTTCTTGGTGAAGTGCCACACGCACAGGGACGTCTTTTCCATCTTCTTCACATAAGGCTTGCAGTTTGTCTCGACATATGAAAGGGGCGTGAATTCATTTTTGGATACGCCCCTATTATAATTAGGTAATACTCACACACATTCCCTATGTATATACATGTACCACATGTAGTAAATCTGTCTGCTTTATCTGTATTGTGCCTGTTACGATGTTGTCCTTCCTGGAAGCCGGCAGTAGCCATCAGCAACATAGCAGCTCGCTGCATCTTTTTCGCTCTGATCCACCAATACACATCTTCCCATAATTTGCAAAGCAGTTTTGCGTATTAAAAATGCAATTGCATCATTTGTAGTCTTGGGATCCTTTTCATTTGTTATTCAGCCTTTGTCATTGACTTCCTTTTTTGTCTTAGTCCTTTTGCATCCTTTTCATGAGCCACTTGTTCTCCAGCCTTCGGAGATCTGTGACAATATACACAGTCAAAGTTAGACTTGTAAAGTGGTATACCAAGGACATGCTGAAATGGGCAAAAAGGGGAAATCTTTTGAGAGGACACAAGGGTCAATGCTAAATTGCAGTTTCTTCACCACAAATCTACCGACCAGTCTACTAGGAGCGTGAACAATTGTTTTGCCCTGCTTGCTGTCACGTGTCCAGCACGATGCTTAAGCCAGGCAGGGTTATCTGCTTGGTCTACAGTCACTTGATGCAGCGCCCTTTGCTCATCCTTATTCGCTGTTGTAGTGCACGTTACAATATGACCGTTGCTAGGCCAACTGGATCACGCTTTCTTTGTTACGAACCACTGATCGAAATGATCACAACACAAAGCCTATGGCATATCAAAATTCGGAACAGGTGTATGAGCCCAGGCTTGGAGCAGTAACCAATGGTTACTAAAGTGCACTACGACAGCAAATTGTACTCTCCAGCTACATTTGTAGCAATTTCTTCAGCTTTCTTTGCCAGTTGTTTCTCATCTCGGTCCTGGTAGGTGAGAATTGTTTCATTTTCCTTTTTCAAAAGGGTGGCTACACCATTCTTGCTTCCCTGCAAAACACTTGCACCATCAAAAGTTTGACCTCGAAGTGATGTTACTGGTATATCCATTTGCCTGATAGTACATCTTTGATATTGTGTGGTAGCGATTTTGCATCAACTTTGGGACAGTCATATAACCCTATAAAATCATCAGAAATTTCATAGTCATCATTGACGGTTCTAAGCGTAAGGGCCATGATGCTTTCTTCCAGATTGCTCTATTCGGTCTGGTTCTAGTAAGTTTCTTAATTCCTACAAATACTGGTTTAGTCCCTTGTCTTTCACCATCCGTGGCATAGTTGGTGTACATAGTTGGTGTACATTTCTGGCTCATACTGTGCCTTCTCCCGTATGGTATGGTAGGCATTTCACTCTGGGCAGCAGCTAGGAAATATGCTCTGAGTTTCACGCCATGTTCTGCTGCATCATTTATGACATTGACGGCTCTAACATTGCTAAGCGATTTAATTGCAGATAAGCTGAGGACTCGGGCCAAATGGCAACATTGTCTGCTAGGAATTTGTCATTGATCTGTAGGATGTTCATAGTGAACCAGGAGTCTGGTGCATTTCATAAGGCAAGATGGATGTCCAAACTGCTGTATAGCATCAAAATCTCTCTAATGCAGAATCACATTGAACAGCTTCCACAAGGCACTGTGACAACAAAGCACCAGCTACCCAAGATCCGTGAATTTGTTGTGTTTGCAACAATAATCTACAGTTCCTGGTGGATGACATGCAGTGTTGCTTCTGACGCGCCATGGTACGATCTCTCTATTTTTACCTCCCGTATCAAAACAATTGAAATATCAGCATAAACCTTTGGTATAGTCAAGGCCAATACATTTTACATCTAAGTGAAGATATAATATGATTAAATTTGGGCCATCCGCCTTTAAATAGAAGTAAATAGTTGCTGTGTGCCAAAGTGACAAATCTTTTTTCTTAGTGGCCAAAATAGTCCCGAGGTGGCTGGAATAGCCCGGCCAAGGCCAGTTACAGTACTGAAATTACCTGTTACAAAACTGGTATCATATTTAGAGTTCTTCTTCTTTATCCTTTTTTGAGGTAGCAACTCGCCATCCTGATCATCGCTACTGTATTCAGCAGTTGTACTTTCATGGTGTTGCTCACAATCACTGTAGGTGTCTGTCAAATAATATTTAATAAAAAATAAATTTTGAATTAGTATTCAAAATAACTGTACAGCGTACTTCATTTGAAAGTCATTCTCCTGAATCCTTGTTAAAAGAGATGCTTTCAGCAAAAGTGATCATACATGTACAAGTTGCAGAGTGTCTATTGTACACCCTATATCTTATAGAAACTGATTTTTAAAAAAAATCTGATGTGCCCATGCATGGACACATATATGTGATGCGATCAAGCAAAATCAGTCGGAACTCGGAAATATTGATTTTGAGTTATAGCCAAAAAAAGGAAATATTTTCTTTTGTTTCCTTTTGTTTTGGATCTTTGGAACTGATGTTCAATTTCAATGGGCTTTCGTGCAAAATCTAGCTTTAAATGCTTTTTACTATCCTATATAAGAAACTGACAATTTAATATTTCCGAGTTCCGACTATTTTGCTTGATCGCAAATCACATATACCCCATCAGGGTTCGTAGGTTTTTGCCGCAGGTGGAAAAAACCGCGGTTTTAACCGCGGTTTTAACCACTTGGCAAAAACAGTTTTTGCCGGCAAAAATGGCAAAAACTAAAACAGTGATTTATAGTTCAATTTTTTCATCTCAAAACAAATTATTAAGTTATAAAAATAAGTTCCAGAGTGTAACAAGGCCAGATTTTGTAAATATAAGCAATATATTAAGAAATTAAAGGCATGCGTTTTCATTGCTCAAGTGCATTTAATCGAAATGTGGCATGTATCAAATTCAAAACTTTTTTATTTTAAGGACTTGATGAGACACAAAATATGTTGAATGATTTGTTAAAAGATGTGTGTTACTGTTTATGAGCTTTCTGTGTCACTTTTTAATATTTGAGTGACTATATGTGAGTTTTTGCCAGTTTTTGCCATTTTTGCCGGTTTAAACCAGGCAAAAACTGGCAAAAACAGTTTTTACCAGGTTTTTGCCACTTTGCGGCAAAAACAGGTTTTTGCCGGCAAAAACCGAACCCTGTACCCCATTTGTGTTATATACTGCCTCTATCTATAATGGCATCCTTGTGATCTGGTCAACTCATTGACAGATACGAACCTCAGGAGGGAATTCAATTTTTGATCAATTCTCTCCAGGAAGTGAAACGAAATGAATAACAGAAGTTGTCATTTTGTGGTAGAGTATCATTTTGTAGGGGAGCACGGTGGCCGAGCTGAAACAGAAGACAATGTAATTAAGGATGATTTTGATGCATCTGGCTCACAATAAAGTATGCCACATGGGAAGGTCCTAGTCCTTGCCAAATTTGTTTTTCAAAGCTGAATATGTTTGAGGACCTCGAGTAACTATAATAATGAAAGAAAAACAGTACCCACAACTTCGCTGGTTATGGGTACATCAACTCTGCTGGTGTTGTCAGTGTGATAGCCACAGTTTCATTGTGTTTGCAATTTTATTTATTGTTATTTGTAATAGTATATTTTTAAATTGTATCTATTCAAAGAGTTCTAAGAAAGCAGCCTGTTTAAATTTGTTTTATAAAATCTCTGAATTCCTATTAATGTTTCCAAATATATAGCTAACATTTTCACTTGGGTCACTGGTATTTTTTGTGTGATAGTATCAGTAGCCTAGAAGGGACCGTTCAGACACTTGTAACGGGGGAGCCTGATGCAAAAAACGGGGTCCTGAAAATTTGTATCCCTCTGAAGGGAGGGGGCCTTTAAAAAGATCACCTTAATTTTTCTTGTAGAACATGATGAGTTAACACTATTTTCTATGGGGTTCATGGACAAAAGGGGCCCTTGAAATAATTTTAGTTCCGAAAGGGAGCCCTGAAAAATATTTGAATTTTTCTTTTTGCATCAGCTCCTCCCCCTGTTGCAAGTGTTTGTGAACGGTCCTTAGTTGTGTTTAGTTTTGCATATATTGTAATACATATATAAAGACAATCAACAAACTGTCCAACAATTCCAATGTATGTAAGAAAAGGATTTCACATGATGATCTTTAAGTAAACTATGGGTGTATACATAGTGACCATAGACTGTAGAAATAAAAGGACCCATATCACGGCGGCATCGTCTGATCTATGATAGCTTCGGTAGTAAAACCAAGGTTGTGCTTACGTTTTCAACATTTCAAAGTTTTGAAAGTAACTTTTGAAGTATTACTTTCAATAGACACATGAATTGCTGAACGTTAATGGCAAGTTTATAATCTATGCCAAGCTCAATACGTGCGACTCAAATTTCCACTATTTCACCCACAATGCACCGCGCGGCTCAGCAACCAGTGTAAACATAGATTCCTTTCTAGGGTCTATGTAGTGACGGATGTCAAACCATGGTCAAACCCGGGGTGTTTTTAATATTGACAGGATGTCGATTGCAAATTTATCAAGAAATGGACATCGGGAAGACATTGAGTAGGTGAATTGTATTGGGCTGGGCATAGATTATAAACTTGCCATTAATGTTCAGCAATTCATGTGTCTATTGAAAGTAATACTTCAAAAGTTATTTTCAAAACTTTGAAATGTTTAAAAATCGTACATCATACATATGTAATAGATTACCAAAGTTATCCATCACTATGAATTTCACAATTTTTGTAAAATCTCAACATCCGTCACTATGGATTTTACCGTATTGTTCAGATCCCTCAGTATGTAATGCATCTGATGATATGTAACATATATTTTAAAATCAAAAGAGTTGGAATTCCACCAGTTTATTGAAAAAGTTGCAAAATAATTCAACCAGAGTTGAATGTAACAGGAGGACAGTGAACTGTTTGACAGATCAGTGTTATTTGTTAATCTTGACAATATTACTATTCACAAGTATAAGTTATTGTCAGATATAATAGTACATCTATCATACAGGAAACGGGTAAACTGATATTGTCTGCATAAATGTGATCAAATATTGTAGAATAAAATGAAAGTTTATACAATTGTATGCCAATAAGTATAGTCCAGTGGTAAGTGGAATCATGGATAGTGGGAAATTGTCACAGGGGTTTAATTTGCGCACTTTTCGTGGTCGATCGGGCAATGGACAGCCATAAATTTTTAACCTCACAAACATATTTATTACACATAGTACTTAATGTGAATATATACACAAATTAAACATCTACTAAAATGTCCACAAAATTGAAAAAATTGAGAATTATTAACCCGGTGAAAATATCCCACTACGGTATATGATGCGATCAAAGGAAACACGTTTAATGACGGTAATATTGACCAAGTAGGCAAGCAAATATGCTCAAATTCCTTTGTTTCTTATTTGCATATTTAAGTGTTTCCGTACTGTTTTTCTAAGCCTTTTTATAGCATTTTATTTAAAAGGCGCCCCATGAATGTGGGCCAAAATTTGACCCCTCCCCCCTTCTCGGCTTGCTAAAAAAATTCTTGCCCCCTTGACCCATGGCACTGACATACCAAGGCCACCAAGTGGAACCAACTCATCATCACACAAGTGACCACTACATGTTTACAGGAAAGGATACAATCTTTTTGACAAATATTATCAAAATTAGTAATGACTTACGAAGCACAAATTATTACACATTGGGGGATTCTGAATTTTTGATATGTTATGAATAACAACATTTTGATAACAAATATTTGCTGGCAGGAAAAAATATTTAAGGATGGAAACATTCACAATAATATCACAAAGTTCAAAAAATAGATAACGCTGGTGTCACTTTACCACCTTTGCATTAAAATGTACAGGAAGACCACCCACCATGCCAAAGATCACTCTTCCAGACTTCCTGTCTACAAGCTGTTATGGTAGTACTTAATGTGCGTATTTATAAATACATATGTATAAATGTGCGTATTTATAAATACGTATTTATAAATGCATATTTATAAATACAGTTGTAGCGAACTGTTGGACATTGGATCACAAACTAGTATGTAATGCAGGTTCAGCATACTGTTGTGTGAGTTGATGCATGGTGCAGTCCTTAAAATGAAGGATTTTTAAAACTGAAATTGAAATCATTGTCAATTTAGTAAAAATAGACATTTCAATCATGTGCTTATTAGTAATTGTAGGATTTACATAATGAACATAATGAACAATCATGGATGTATAGAGAGTTTGTAAAACTTCATCAAATTATATCTTTATATTACTAAATAGATTCATCAGGTTTGTAGATATACAGTAAGATAAATTTCTTTTGAACAAAACCAAAAATATTATATCGACCATGATAGGCAAAACCGTCAATAGTGTGTAATAATTGGTTTTGTTCAAAAGAAATTGATCTTACTACAGCTTTATAGTCTATATGCCTTTCTTGAGGCAGTAATTTAGATATTGTATCTCTAAATGTAATTATGATAAGTATATAAACGTGTACATTTTCAGAAAGAAATGATGTTAGGAATCCAACAAATTCCTGCAAAAGTAAGCAGTTGTTGAGAAAATCAAAAATATGATTTTACTTATTTTATAACTGCCTTAATGAAGTCATATGGACTATAGGTATTATTTATATTATAATCAGAATTATGAAAAGACAGTCTCTGTGAATGTGTGTTGTGTATTTTGCAATATTTTGTGTAAGATTCAGAAGAAAATGTTTTGTGTATCTGTTTGATTAAACAGAAAATCTTCTTTCCATGATGGTTGGAAAAAAATCAATGTGTGGTGTTTTGTTTTATTACAAAGTCAAATAAAAATTTTCACCAGGTTCGCTGTTGCAAATAATAAAGGAGACAAGTAGAAAAGGTGATCCCACCGGGGAATCAAACCCAGGACCTCAGGCTTACAAGACATCTGCCTTAACCACTTGGCCACAGGAGCTTCATGATTAGGCTGGTTGCAATTCGAACCTATAAGCGGTCACTTAAACTTCTCTCCTCCCCACAAATTTGAGACTTCATTGGATCAGATTTAAAAGCATTCTTGTGAAACAGTACATTTGGGCTATTATTATAAATTATTTACACCCCATCCCAAAGAAGGCAAAATAATTTTGTCAAAAATATTGGGAATTCCCAATAGAAAGCATTTGGAATTTCCACTTGAAAAACAAGATTTCTTTTTGGAATTCCTGTCGAAGAATGGTTCAAAAATGGTTGGGAATGCCATATCTTCGTGGGAGGAGGATTGTAAATAATTTCTGGGATAGCCCATTCTGGTTCAT